>NC_034604.1:79276760-79319885 GCF_900095145.1 Mus pahari | reverse complement strand
CAGGAATCCGCTCAATCACTCAATTACTCTTCCTCTTCTTCCTTCCTTCCTTTCTCTCTCTCTCTCTCTCTCTCTCTCTCTCTCTCTCTCTTCCTTTCTAATTTAAATGCTGCCCCTCCTCATGGGACCCCTGTCAGAGAGTCCCTTCCTACATCTTCCTTCCTCTTTGCCTCTGAGAGGTTGGGACCCCATTGTTATCAAGTCTCTGCAGAATTCAATGCATCCTCTCCCACTGAAGCCAGACAAAGTGGCCCTATGCTACATATGTGCCATGGGCCTCCGTCTAGCCCCTGAACACTTTGTGGCTAGTGGCTCAATCTCTAAGACCTCCCACAGGTCCAGGTTAGTTGACACTGTTGGTCTTCCTGTGGGGTTCCCATCCCTGTCAAGGCCTTCAATCCTTTCTCCAACTCTGTCCCAACCTGCAGGATGGCCAATGGGGACTGGGGGACCACCTGGAAGAGAATGGGGGGACAAGAGATGCAAAGAGCAGACAACAAGTCAGAAAGTCTGATCAAGCTGACAAATTTTTATTATTCCCACATAGATTATAGAAGCAGGATATGGGGTGAGGGAGGTGGAGTAAGGTCACTTGTCTCTGGGGAATGCACCTGTTCTCAAGAACAGGATGTTGGCTGGATAAGAAGTTCAGTAGGAAGAACAGAACAGAATGGGTTGCTAGGCACCTAATCGAAAGATCTATAGCTGTTTGTTCTCAACTGGGCTAGAACTGTTTCACAGAGGCAAGACTTTGTACTAGTAAGCACTTACAGTTGACAAGGCAGTTATCGTTCAAACAAGGTCAGTCCCAACACAACTCTGCCCATAAGAGGGACCATGGCCTCCAACCAATGATTGTGGTTATCAGCATCTGTTACAGTCAGATGCTGGATAAAGCCTCTCAGAGCACAGGTATGCTAGGCTCCTGTCTGTACACATAATGAAGTATCATTAACAGTGTCAGGAAATGGTGCTTATCCAAGGGATAGTTTTCAAGTTGGGCCAGTTATAGGTTGGCTGTTTCATCAGTCTCTGTTCCATCTTTGTACCTGCCTTTCTTTTAGACAGGACAAATTTTGGTTTGAAAGTTTTGTGGTTAGGTTAGTCCTTATCCATCCACTTGGTGTCCTGAAAGACAAGGCCTCTTCAGGTTCCATGACCTATAGAGTCAGCTAATCTGGGCCCATGGGGCTCACAGAGACTGACCCACCAAGAAAATAGCACTCAGGGGCAGGACCTAGGCTCCCTAGACATTTGTAGCAGATGTAAAGCTTACTCTTCATGTGAGTTTCCTCACAGCAGCTCTGGGCTGCTTTTGACTGTTGCCTGCTAATGGTTCCCTTCTCCTCCCTGACTGTCTGGTTGGGCCTCAGTGGGAAAGGATGTATCTAGTCCTGGTGGGACTAGATATCTCAAGGTAGTGTGGTATAAAATGGGGCTGCCCCTTCTCTGAGGAGAAGAGGAGAGATAGTGAGGTGGAGGAACTTGAATGAGTGCAACTGGGATGAGAGAGGACTGTGATCAAGATATAAGGTGTATAAAACATAAATTATTAAAGAAAAAAGAAAATCAAAATCAATAGACACTATGGAAAAATATAGTATTTATATTAATTCTATTTTCAATGATTTTTAGGTAAGGTTTATTTACATACTACACTTAAATAATTACTTATGGTGCCACTTCCATATCTTTAATTCTGCCAATATTCAATATCACTTGCATAAAAACTGTCATTGGTTTTGAAATTATTTATGACATTGAGGTGAGGTTATAATTTCATATAATTTATGTATATATATATATATATATATATATATATATATATATATATAATTTATATATAAATTTTATAAAACCAAACAATCTTGCAAAAATATGTACATATCTACCTGCTACCAAGAAATTTGGTACTTATTATAAATTAAGATAAACAGAAAATAAATCTTTTTTGTAAGTTTGTTTTTAAACATATGTTGATTTAAGAGTCCTCAATGATCAAAAATGAATGATGAAATTGAGAAGAAGAAAACAAATAACTATAACCCTGACATTATCATTAGAGCATAAGATATGTACTTTCTGAAAATAGTATATATTTCCTGACATTCCTGTACTTTCTATATTCTGACATATTTAAACTCCATTTTTCCTAATAGCTGGCTAGCTAAGCAATGAGTAAAAGAAAAAGAAAAAACCTAGATGCTTCACGTAATCATTATCTACAGCCGATTTTGCTCCCAGCACTGACTTATATTTGGCTTGCTCCTTGTGACTTTCCTGTTGGTTACATCATAGCCTTGTTTGTGGAAAGGTGTGAAAAAAAAAAAAACAATAAGAATATGCATATAAATACTGTATAAGGAAATCCTAACTGGAAATACTGCTCAGGTTCCTGGAAATAGCACTAGATATTTAGGATGCCATTTTTTAATATGAATTTTTTATCATGACTCCTTTCTGTGGAGTGACATTTAAAAGAAAGTAAAAGTTTATTACATCTTAGAATCTATTTTCAAATTGTAAGTTTATGCACTTAGTTGTATCAGTATATACATCAGCCTGTTAGGAAAAAGAAATAACAGTCAAATAATTGTCTCTTAATTCTTTTAAGGTCGTTAACAAATTTTTTTTTTTAGGATATATTTTGGAAATAATTTTGGGCATGAATGATCGTTTTAACTAATGCGATAACTATGAGGTGCTTAAGTTTTTCCTACCATTTCTTTTCTGAAGGCTTCAAATGTACCTGCAGTTCTACTTAATTGGATTTTATTATATCATCCAGACAGTCAACTTATCATCCTCATCACTGGAAGAAAAACTTGGAAGCCAAATCTTATCTTCACCACAAATGATACAATATGATGACCGCTAACAGGAAAATATCCTAATATTAGAAAGGTGGCCAAGAAAACATGAAGTCTCTAGCAGAACTGCAGGTATGACTATATCAATAATCCATGGCTCTTTGTATTCTCATCGCAAGCTATTTATTATACAGCTTTGGATGACAACTGCTTGTATTGCATTGCATCATCTACAGGGACAGAAACTCATAACTGGCTTCCAACAGAGCTTTTGTAAGAAAGGCAATAACCCAACCAGTTAGTTTAAGGAGTGTCATAGCACTGCAGACTAAACAAAAAGCTTTGGGGGAAGCAGTTTGACAGGAAACCTGACTTAAAAAACAATAGCCCAGAAGGACAGCTCCTTAAATGGTAAAATACTGAAGGAATCTGCTTCCTTAAAAGCCCTTACACAATTTAAAATTTGTGTTCTCCTAAGAGTTATGGCTATTACTAATCTTCAGCATATGCATAAACATATACAGTACCCCTGATTGAAGTGAAAAGTGTCCCCAAACTATCAACTAAGTGCATGTAAATCTCTCACTTTTATCCCCTGTCCTTATAGTTAAAGGGATATATAGACAAAACTAGTGAAGGCAGGTCACTGGTGTTCTAAAAGTGATTTGTGCCAGTCCTGAAAAGTCATCTTTATAATTACAGGAATTTTGTAAGCAAGTTACTGAACACAAGAGGTGTTTTCTTGTGTTAATGTTTTATTAGTACAAAGAGTAATTTGTTTTGTTATAGAATTTTCATACATATAACACTCTATACTTTTTTTTATTAAAAAGGTAAATTTTTTTACATTTCAAAAGTTGTCCCCTTTCCTGACTTCCCTTCTGAAAACCCCCTATTCCTTCCTTCCTCCCACTGCTCACCACCTCACCCACTTCAGCTTCCTGGTCTGGCATTTGCCCACACTGGGGCACAGAGCCTTCACAGGACCAAGGGCCTCTCCTTCTGTTGATGACCAAAAAGGCTGTTCTCTGCTACATATGCAGCTGGAGCCATGAGTCTCCATGGGCACTCTTTGGTTGGTGATGTAGTGCCTGGGAGCTCTGGGAATACTGGTTGGTTCATATTGTTGTTCCTCCTAAGGTGCTACAAAACCCTTCAGCTCCTTGGGTCCTTTCTCTAGCTCCTCCATTGGGGACCATGTGCTCAGTCTAATGATTTGCTGAGAATATCTACCATTTTATTTGTCAGGCACTGGTAGAGCCTCTCAGGAGACAGCTATATCAGGCTTCTGACAGCAAGCACTTGTTGGCATCCACAATAGTGTCTGGGTTTGGTGATTATATATGGGATGGATCCCCAGGTGGGGCAGTCTCTGAATGGCTTTTCCTTCAGTCTCTGCTCCACACTTTGTCTCTGTATCTCCTCCCATGGGCATTTTGTTCCCTCTTCTAAGAAGGACTTACGTATCCAAACTTTGGTCTTCCTTCTTCTTGAGCATCATGTGGTCTGTGAATTATATCTTGGGTATTCCAAGCTTCTGGGAATCTAAAGATTCAATGCAATTCCCATCAAAATTCCAGCTCAATTCTTAATAGAGTTAGAACAATTTGCAAATTCATCTGGAATAACAAAAAAAAAAAAAAAAAAAAAAAAAAACCCTAGGATAGCAAAAACAATTCTCAACAATAAAAGAACTTCTTGTGAAATCACCATCTGACCTCAAGCTGTACTACAACGCTGTTGTGGAAAATCTTCAACCCAAATATGCCCTGGCAATGAAAACACAACACAATTAATATGAATGAATACATGCTGTGTGCCACTATATTACCATCTTCTCCATGTAAGAGACCCCTTATAACTTGCAGTTTCTCCAGGCCATGTGCTTCTGCTCTGCTTCACTTTTCTTCATCTTCCTCCTCCTATGTGTCCTCTCCCTCTTCCATTTTCTCCTTCTTCTCTCTCCCCACCTTCCAATTGGATCAATCCACCTTCCCCTTATCTGCCCAATCATCAGCTCTCCTTTATTTTACAAATTAAGGTGGGAAGCAGGTTTACAGGAAATCACCTGAGTGCTGACTCATTCCTTGCTCACACTCCCTCACAGGAGAATGTAATTAACATCAAATATAATTAGCTCCAGGGCTATCCACAACACATAGCAATTGTGATAAAAACTGCATAGTACTGATACAGTGACAGGCAGGTAGATTAATGGAATAGAATTGAAGACCCAGAAATGAACCCACCCACCTATGGTCACTTGATTTGACAAAGGAACTAAAACCATCCAGTGGAAAAAAGACAGCATTTTCAACAAATGGTGCTGGCTCAACTGGTGGTTAGCATGTAAAAGAATGCAAATCAATCCATTCTTCTTCTGCAAGTACAAGTGGATCAAGGACTTCCACATAAAACCACATATACTGAAACTAATAGAAAAGAAAGTGGGAAAGAGCCTCAGGCACATGGGCACAGGGGAAAATTTCCTGAACAGAACACCAGCAGCTTATGCTTTAAGATCAAGAATTGACAAATTGGACCTCATAAAATTGCAAAGCTTCTGTAAGGCAAAGGACACTGTCAATAGGACAAAACAGCAACCAACTGATTGGGAAAAGATCTTTACCAATCCTCCATCTGATAGAGGGCAAATATCCAAAAATACAAAGAACTCAAGAAGTTAGACTACAGAGAACAAAATAACCCTATTAAAAAGTAGGGTACAAAGCCAAACGAAGAACTTTCAACCAAGGAATAGTGAATGACTGAGAAGCACCTAAAAAAATGTTCAACATCCTTACTCATCAGGGAAATGCAATTCAAAACAACCCTAAGATTCTACCTCACACTAGTCAGAAT
Source organism: Mus pahari (assembly GCF_900095145.1). Taxonomy (NCBI): domain Eukaryota; kingdom Metazoa; phylum Chordata; class Mammalia; order Rodentia; family Muridae; genus Mus; species Mus pahari. The sequence goes on along the minus strand of NC_034604.1, from coordinate 79,314,213 downwards.
TGCTAAGATCAAAAACTCAGGAGACAGCAGATTCTGGTGAGGATGTAGCTAAAGAGGAACACTGCTCCAGTGCTGGTGTGATTGCAAGCTGGTACAATGACTCTGGAAATCAGTTTGGCAGTTCCTCATAAAATTGGACATAGTACTACCTGAGGACTCAGCAATACAATTCCTGGGCATATACCCAGAAGATGTTCCATCATGTAATAAGGACACATGCTCCACTATGTTCGTAGCAGCCTCATTTATAATAGCCAGAAGCAGGAAAGAACCCAGATGTCCCTCAACAGAAGAATGGATACAGAAAATGTGGTACATTTACATAGTAGAGTACTTAGCTATTAAAAACAATGACTTCAGGAAATTCTTAGGCAAATGCATGAAACTAAAAAATATCCTCTTGAGCAAGGTAACCCAATCACAAATGAACATACATGGTATGCACTCACTGATAAGTAGATATTAGCGCAGAAGCTCTAAATACCCAAGATACAACACTCTATTCTTACTGCCATCACAGTTTCCTGCTCTACCTCCCACGTTCTCTTTTGATGGCTTCCTTATTACTGCTAAATCCTGCTCAGCTTTGTTGTTATGTGACATCTGACTTATTATTCTGCTTAGTTTCCCCTTTCACTTCTATCAAAATTTTTGTCTGTTCTTATAACTCGCTTTGCATTTTAATCTTATACCCTTATAGGTAGATAAATCGATAATATTCAGATACAAATATAACCCATTGATCTACATTTAAATAAAAGTTGCAATTATGAAAATAAACATATTTCCTTCTCAATCTGGATTATTTCACTTAACACAATGATTTCCAATTTCATTAGCTTTCTTGTGAGTGTTCTAATTACAATTTCCTTATCAATGAATAAAATTCTATTGTGTATAATTATCAAAACATTAAAAGTCTAATGATCTAAATTTAACATTGAGTAAATTATGTGTACCAATATTGTAGGTAACAGCTGGAGATGAGACTCAGTAGCTTAGAATGTTTGTCATACAAGTCTGATGATCTGAAACTGAAGCCTCAGAACTAAAGCTATAAGTGGTTCAATCACCAATAACTTTAGTGTGTCCCTATCAGAATATGATAGGCTGAGACTGAAGACCCCATGAAGTCAGGAGTCAGGAATCCTGGCATAGTAAGCAGAAATGTAACTTTCTCTTGAGATTAGAAAGTAAGGACTTACAACTGAAGATTGTTCTCTAGCCACAACGTGTGTCCAGTGGCACATTTACACAGGTATATGTACAATATGAATGCTTACATTCATGTCATACATTTATACTAACATGGGTAAATAGACATATGTTTCTAAGACATGCAAAAATCACTTTTTAAATATTCTTGATACCTTTGCTATTAAGAAGACTCTAGAAATGTATGTGAATGTATCTGTGAGATGTAAATTTTTAACAATGGGCTTCTGTGTATCTTTAAAGCATTGATTAGAAAATGCACACTGTCATGTCTAAAGATTAAAATCCAGCTAACCTGGAGTACTTGCACCACAGAATCTGCAAGTATCATAGCCTATCATAGCCGAATCCAACAGTCCATCCTGAAAATGAGAAATTTCGTATCATGAGGTCTAGGGTTTATTTTTGCCAAATAATACAAATTGCCAAATTTTACTTGACACTCTTATGGGAATGCAATGTGACTTTCCCTCTTCAGTGCCATTAGAGATAAGAAGTCATTTGTGTAGCATTCTCTAGAGCCTATTAAATTTAGCTTGGTCTTCTGCTTTATCTGATTATTAAACTTAAACTAGCTTTGAACTTGTTTGTCATTAATTAAACCTTAAAAATTAAAAGTAAAAGTTAGAAAATCTAAATATGAATGGCCTTTAAAAGTAAAAGTCATTCAATGTAAAAATGTTACAAAGAGTATGCCAAGACACTGTTTCTTTAAAGCAAAAATCAATTGGTGTGCATGCACATTGACAGGGAACCCCCAATGTGCATTTTATATATGTGAAAGAGTTGACTTAATAATGCCCATGTAAAACTGGTAATAGGATGGAGAGGAAACAGAACAATTCACCGTGGATGTGCTGACAGTATGGCCGAATGCAGAGGTGGATGAAATTGCTTTGCCACCTGACAGCACCTCTGCAGCAATCTTTCTATCCTCTCCGGAGAGGTAACAGGAGTAACAAGGATGTAAGAAATCAGGAAAAAGGTGAGACCTATGCATATGACAGCCTGTGGGAAGGGGAGCAGTGATAGTAGTTTCAGAGACAGCTGGGAATTGTCTGGAGTCTGTACGAAATAGAAATGGGACCTATTTTAATATCAAGCACACCTTCAAGTGTAAGCCGGTGGAATTTAATAAACTGGCTGTAATTAAATGCCAAATGGCAGCTTTGCAAGTGCTGGAAAATAATTTTCACAAGTATTTATGGATTGATAGTATTGAATATAGCCCCACATCAATGTTTCAGCATTTCTACAGAAACTCTTCTCTTTTGAAAAACAACAGGATGGAATTGTTCATTTCATGACTTGTATGTGATTTAATAATTATCAAAATTTAACTAAGTATATAAGTAATTTTCTTCGTGGATGTTATATGTACATAATTTATATGAATAGCTTCTGTTAAAATATGTAGCTGAGATTAACTTCTTTTTTGAACATAAATGATACGACTATTGATCATTAAGGAAAAAAATCTAAAATACAGCAGGACTATGTTTTTTAATATTTTCTAATTCAAAACTTTATTTGAATTTCAGAAGTGTCTACAATGTAATTGAGTACAATCTCCCATTATCCACTATAAATCCTCCCATGCTCCCTACAGACCCCCAACTTCTTGATCTGGTGTTTAATAATCTTTTGTGTTCAAATAGTGCTGCCCTCTGTATGTGGTGTGGGTTCGGGGGTAACCTACCTGGGTTCAAACCCTTGGGAAAAAAAAAATGACTCACTCTCCTAGCAGTCATTAACTGTCATTAGCTCCTCAGATAGCATTTGGATTCCATGAATACTCTCACCATGTATACAGGGGGTTTGTCTGGATCAATCCTGCATAGGCAACCATAGCTGATACGAGTTCAAGACTTCATAGAGCATATCACAATTAAAATTTATAACTTCATTAGAACACAAAAGTATATAAGATAATGTTAATTCTCGAAGACTATTCTGTTCATATACTTTTCAGTGTTCTTACACTTAATTTCCTACAGTTATACTATGCAGATGACAGCATTGAATGCATGGTATTTACTAGAAAAATATTACATTGAAAAATCGCCAGGGGCCAGCTCCGGTTCTTCTTGAGGCAGGGGAGAGGGAAGAGAGTCAGCAGGGGTAAGACTTTGTTAAGAGATATGGGGTAAGATTTGTCTGACAAGATATTAAGGGTTGCTGGATAATAATAAAAACTTCACTAATATATGTCTCAGTTATATTGCTACTGTAGTTGACCTGCCTTTTTGTTCCTCTGAGACAAGAAACTGCAGTCTCTGGCATTTGGCAACTCATCCTAAAACAGCAGGAGATAAAGTAAAGTAGCCTTTGTTCTATCTACAGAAAATGTGGGTCTCTAGCTTTCAGCCAACTAGTTGAAGTCTCCGGAAAGAAAAAGGGACCCTTTGAAAAATGAATTCAGTGTTTATTTCTAAATCTTAAAAAGTTTCCTACGAAAGCTCTCTAAGAAAGGGGTAAAGTGGAACGATCTCTTTGTCTTCAGCACGTTTACATCTTTAAGCCTACATGATCACATGGTAAAAAGTTTATCACAACTTTACACATAAATTCAAATCATAAANTGAATAAGAAGTTTACAATAGAGAATGTTTACATGCATATCCATTAGGAATAATTTTCTGGCTAAACATTCATTACCTGCCACCATTTCTGTAGGTTCATGAAGAGTTAAAAACCATAACTAAGTTATTATTGAAGTTTTGTATAGATAAACCCAGTCAATACTTTTTCTTCTATCCTAGAACCTATAATAAATTGTCAGTTCCCTTTTTGTGACCTTTGGTTAATGGTTTTACAATTTCTTGGAATGTGCTCTGAATAGTAGAATGCCTGCTTACTATCAGAAGCAATTAACTTATGACACTAAGGACTGAAAGAGTTCTCATTGCAGTTTTGACTATCAGAAAGAATTTAATAGCAGTGCCATTAAAACAGCTTAATAATTACTATAAATTTAGGAATTCTTGTAGGATCATCATTGAGAATTAAGACGTCATTTATTTGTCTAAATAGCATCACTATGAGACAGTACATCTTCATTGTTCAGCACTGATCTGCTCAAATGGATGAGCGAATATCTAGTGATTTTTATATATTTAATAATAACAGGAACAGCATGCAAATAGCAGGAATTACTCCAAAAATGATTTTATCCTGGGCTTTGCCTATAGGAGCAAATCTATCATGGATTATTTTTAATCCAAGGTGGACCATCTTAGGAAGATCACCTGCTAGTTATTAGCTTGCCCTATGTTGGCTCCTGATAGAAAATGACAGAAATTTAAACAGTGTGTTTTCAGCTAGGCCAAATGTTTTGTACAAAAATTAGGAAAAAAAATCACAAAACAAGCATACTGGTAATGTCAAGTAATTAGTACATTATTGCTTAAATATCATACCTTTCTTTAAGAAACGCAGACTCCTTCATTACTTGAAAAAACTAAGTCTGTAGATAATTATATGATTGATATATAAATAAATGGATCTTTACATGAGCTTTTGGTGGTGCTATAGCAATAGATCAGCACCTCACTCAACCCCATCAGAAAAATGCTTCTTGGACTAGGTGGGAATTGCCACAGAGACATATAACTTGACATTGTACAGAGAATAAGAGATTTTGGAGAAATAACTAAATGAGATGCTTTTTTCAAACAGTTTCTTCAAGGCTCAAGGCTGGGAATATATGTCAAAAAGTAGGATGAAAGATTCTGGAAGAGCCAGAATCCAGTGAATCATGTCTCCAAGGAGACAGTGTCTTCTAAACACAACAGGATGAATGGACATGTGAATGCACAGATACTGTGGCATCACATATAGATCTATATGAGTTCAAGCCAGAAAGGGTTGCAATCCTGAAAGCAGGGTGTGGACATAGGGTCTTATCCTTGATCATATGCTATTTGTAATTGATACCCAATGACAAACAGAAGAAATCAATTTATTCAAATGGGTGCCATTATATATATCAAATACATTTCAGAATAGGTTCCATGCACTGATGTAGATGGCCAAGAACAACAAAAAAAATCTCTGTGGTGTTTGTGTGTGTGTGTGTGTGTGTGTGTGTNTGTGGTGTTTGTGTGTGTGTGTGTGTGTGTGTGTGTATGTGTGTGCATGTGTGTGTGTGTGTGTATGGAGAGAGAGAGAGAGAGAGAGAGAGAGAGAGAGAGAGAGAAAGAGAGAGAGAATAATTTTGGGTAGGTAAGGAGGTGAAAATGATTTGTGAGGACCAGAAGAAGAGTAAAACATCATAGCATATATAAAATAGCATATAAAATTATTTTAAATAAAAAGGTAGTAAAAAATAAAATGAAATTAGGGAAGTCTGAATCCTTTGAATTTCAAACCAAACCAAGGAGGCCAGTGAGAAATTCATTCATTCTGAATATCAAGGGCAATTTGTGTTCTTGGTTGATTTTTCATGAACCTTTCAAAGGCAATTCATAGGTGGATGGAAGCTGGATACATATATAATCTGAGCTTTATCTTGGGACACCAAATTTAATTGACTCCCAATAGGGAAACAACAAGAGAACAAAGAAATTATTGTGCCCAAGTCTCCTTTGGTGAACTAATCACTTTGACTAATGCTGCATGGTCAACTTAAAAGCAATGACGTGACTAAAGAAAGATATTTTCCAGCAAGTATCTTCAAGTAGAAACAAGGTCTCCTAAGACCCTCTCTAAATAAATGAATTATGATAGGTGTCTTAGTCAGTCAGGGTTTCTATTCCTGCACACACATCATGACCAAGAAGCAAGTTGGGGAGGAAAGGGTTTATTCAGCTTACACTTCTACAATGCTGTTTATCACCCAAGGATGTCAGGACTGGAACTCAAGTATGTCAGGAAGCAGGAGCTAATGCAGAGGCCATGGAGGGATGTTACTTATTGTCTTGTTTCCCTGGGCTTGCTCAGCCTGCTCTCTTATAGAACCCACGACTACCAGCCCAGGGATGGCACTGCCCACAGTGGGTCCTTCCACCCTTTATCACTAATTGAGAAAATGCCTTTACAGCTGGATCTCATGGAGGCATTTCCTCAACTTAAGCTCTTTCTCTGTGGTAACTCCAGCTTGTACCAAGTTGACACACAAAACTTCAGCCAAGACAATAGTCCTGATTCTGTGCAATCCAATAGTAGGAATCATAAATATTGAGAGATCAGAAGGCAATGGCCTTTCTATACTCGAGGCAGCATTCCCAAAAAAGTGCATATAAAGTAATTGCTTCTGTAATTTATCACTCACCTGGAAAACAAATTTTAATCTAAACAAATAAATCTACATAAATCTCCAATGTTGAATGTGATGTCTATTCATGTTATAACTACAGAAAATAAAACTCATGTACTCTACAGGCATATATTTAAATTAGTGTCCAGCTACTCCATAAATTCTTTTAGAAGAATCATCAAAAAGTGAGTAGAATTTTGTTAGTGTCTGAACGTAATTCTGGTTATATAAGTAAGAGAATCAGCCATCTTGATATACAGATATCTTCATGCCCTTGCTAATTGTGTCATTAGTTGTACAGTAAAACTAAGTGTAGTATAAGCCAATTAGATATGTCTATCAAAAGATGAACAATGAAAACAAATATAGGGTATACATGTAATGGTACTTTTTTTCATAAGTAAAGAAGTATGAAATTATGCCATGTACTAGTAAAACAGATAGTTTAGCAGAATTTTAACTCACCAATATAGCTGCTCTGGCAATTGATCATGTACTAAGAGATTCTAGGTCTATAAGATCTGGCTGGAATGCATACAATCCTGGATTATAGTATGATGTGGTTGGAATACAGACATGCCCTTATTACACACCTCTAATCCCTAACAAGGAATGTAAGTTTAGTTTGTAGAGGGAAACAGCAATGTTTGAGAGTGACATATAATTGAGGGACTGAAAAAGTAATGAATCAGAGAAAGATTTGATAGAATTATTCAGAGATAGGATACACCCAACTCTCACAGGAGCGACATTTTAAAGAGAGGGCTTAAGAGAGCAGGTGAGAGAGAGAGAGAGAGAGAGAGGGCATAGACAGAGACAGAGAGAATATTTAAGTAAAAAAGGTCTGCTTGTGGACGTTGTACATCGTGGTGCGCACTAGGCTCCGCACCACGATGTACAACGTCCACAAGCAGAAGAGAAGAGAAGAGAAGAGAAGAGAAGAGAAGAGAAGAGAAGAGAAGAGAAGAGAAGAGAAGAGAAGAGAAGAGAAGAGAAGAGAAGAAGAGAAGAGAAGAAGAGAAGAGAGGAGAGAGGAAGAGAGGAGAGAGAGAGTTTTACCTGGGTGGTTACAGGTGAAGACAGAACAAGTCAGAAAATGTGTAGGAGCCAGAGATAAGAACAGATTGCCAGAGTTAGATTGAGGTCAAACAAAGCAGTTCAGTCAGAAGCCAAAGAGAAGTCAATTTGAATGATTTGGCTCAGAGACAGGTTTGAGGCACAACAGCTAAGTTGAACCAAGCAGCCAGAGCTCTTAAAGAACTGGAAAGTGTGAGTTCACTAAGCAGTAATCTCCAAGACAATTATATCTGTTGAATAAATTTTACTTTTACACAATAGAAGTGGAGACTCCTTTGCTTTGCTATGCAGTCATATTTCTTCTTTAATATTGAATAACTATGTCCTAGAGAGGTAATATGAATCTCTGTAGGCATCCGTTTTAAATCAAACTATCAGAGTCTTCATGAGCATTGTACAGAGTCACAAGGCATTGTATTCATGGGTCGTGCTATGTTATTTTATTTATTAGGATAACTAAATTTTAGTAGATATAATCATCCGGGCTGATGGTATCAAATTTTCATGCTCTTATTCTTTGAACACTTTTTTTCCTTCTGGAAGATGCAAGCTTTGACTTTACTTATGTTGAATGAGTGTGTGCATGCACATGCATGTGTGTGCATGTGTTTATGTGTGTTGTGGAATTAGTCTAGTCATACATAGCATCTAGTTTTGCATAGTTTTTCTACAGAAAATTATATTTAAAGTGGCATGGCCTGAGAGCTAATCGGGTGCATGGCCACTGTGTTATCTCTATTTCAAAGAATGCAAGTATTTACATGTACAGCTAATTCTCTGTACATGTAAATGTATATTTTCTCTGTATAATTTGTCTGTATAATCTAGAAAAAAAGAATAAACAATAGAGAGTATACAAATTTTCTTGGAAAAATCACAAGATACAAAAATCTTGTCACATTTCTTTGAGTACTTACCAAGTTGTGTTTTAAGTAAATTTCTTTTCTTACTCCATTACACATTAGCCATTTATATCTATGAATTATTTCAGTATTTGTTTATGTACTATTCTTTATGCAAACCATTATTGCCAAGATATAGCTCTTCATTCTTTAGAAAATGGAACCTAATGTATACTGCTAGACACATATGAAATTCTGACACAAGATACATAGTTGGCAAGGAAAAGTGAAGAATATAGGGTATGAATGGCTTGAATCATAAGATATAAATGGTGAAATTGACATATTCATGCGTAAATGTGACTTTTATTTCCTCACATGAAGGAATCGGATGAGAGCTGTCCACATGCTATCGAATACATGGCTTGGGCTGAAACCAGTGTTTTTCCTTTGTCCTAGCTCTCCCTAGGCTTAGGCCTGGAAGCTTGTAGCCTCCAAACAATTAAGTCTCCCAAGCTGACTGATTCAATCCACCTTTTCTGGGCTTCTGCCTGAATTGCTCTACTTGGTCTCATACCCATATGGCATACACGTTGATAATATGTTCTAAACTTGCTCCTTCTCATTCTCTGTCATTCTCTCTTTACCTGTGTCTACCCTATCACAATTAAGCTGTCCAAGTAAAATTGGCATTCTCTCTCCCTCCCCACTCTCTTCCTCTCTCTCTCTGTCTCTGCCTCTCTCTCTCTGTTTCTCTCTCTCTGTCTCTCTCTCTGCCTCTCTCTGTCTCTCTCTCTCTGCCTCTCTCTCTGTCTCTCTCTGTCTCTGTCTCTCTCTGTCTCTCTCTCTGCCTCTCTCTCTGTCTCTCTCTGTCTCTGTCTCTCTCTGTCTCTCTCTCTCTCTGTCTCTCTCTCCCTGCCTCTGTCTCTCTCTCTCTCTCTCTCTCTCTCTCTCTATATATATATATATATATATATATATATATATATATATATATATACTGCTACACTGCTCTTAAGTAGTTTCTCTTTCCTGTGCTGTTCTCCTGTGGGTTGGGCATATTCCATCTCTAACTCATTCTTTCGAAATTTTTTCTGATTCATCACTTTGTTGGTCCTTCAGTTAGATGTCACTTTCAAATATGGATGCTTCCTTCTACAAACTAACCTTAACTTCATTATTAGGGATTAAAAGTGTGTAATAAAACAATGTCTGTATTCCAACCAGATCATACTGTAATCCAGGACATTTATGTATTCCAGCCAGATCACATAAAGCTAGAAGGTCCTTGGATATGATCGCTTGCTAGCAAAGCCATGTTCCTGGATTGAAATTCCTTAGCACTCATGTAGCTATTGTGCCAAGTAATAGGTATCAACTTCAGAAAATCATTAAAGACCATGGTAAATTATTTTTCTTTTCTAACTATTGTTGATAATAGAGTATAGATCTAATTATAATATAGATATAATTTCAGCTATTTTATATATAACTATTTTGGTTCATAAATCTGAGGTCAGAAAATATATTCTAGAATTGTATCTAAATCAGCTGATCCAAACCCATAAGGCAGAGAATGCACAGGTCAACCTTCCCGGGGTAAGGCATCTACTGTGAGGACGCATGTATATCCTACCAGGTGAGCATATAATTCACACGTCTGATTGTATATGGATGACTCTTTTCTACTGCAGAATCTAAAAGTGCTTTCTACTCATCAAGGTGTTACTGGGATCTTATTGCTGCCTGGTATCCCCAAATATTCATCGAATACATTTAATAAAAGCATTATAAAAATCCATGATAAAATATTATCAGTTCTTTATGACTATATAGTTACCATAATTAATTTTTGTATGTTTTCAGGTAGATAAACTGAAACTTGATCAGATTTTATAAGGCCAGTCATATCTTTCTTTGTGACATTTTATTAGTAACTGAAAATTTCCCAATAACTGAAAATAATGCTTTTTAAACAATGCTTTTTTGCTGTTAGGGTGACAAGATTATAATAAACACATCAATGCTTTCTAATATAGAAACCTAAGCTGGTGTAAATGATGTGATTTAAGGATTAATAATCACTAACATGCTTAGCATGGTTCAGCAGGACTTAGCAGTGAATTCTGAAGAATTTGAAAAAACTTTTTAAAATTTTGATTGGTTGAAATTACCTATAGGCAAAATACTATTAAAGCATATCCGCTGACTCCCATTTTCTGTCAGTTGTTAAACATTTTTTAAAATGTAAATTTTAATAAATCTTTTAAAAGTAAACATATAAATTTAAAGGATATGTACCCAATAATGCTTTCAAAAACACTTTAAGTCCTCTCATTATTGAAGTAGAAAGTCTGTTTATTGATTTGAAAACTATTTAAATTTTAAATTAGAATAGTAAGTATAAATGTACTAGAGGGTTTTTCTTTGGGGCTGAAAAGATAGGTTGATGAGCAAAGTTCTTGTCCCCCAGCACATGGATGTGTATTTGGGTGCTGAGTACTCACATAAATAATTGGATGCTGTGATGGGTACATGTCTATTACTAGAATAATTGAGTCATGCAAGTCCCCAGTGCTATCAGAAAATCAACCTATCTTAATTAATGTCCTTCGGCTTTATGGAGAAACAGTTTGAAAAACTTAAAGGTGGAAAGCAATTGTGTTTAGAGAAATACACCCAATCTTAGTTCCTTCATCAAGAACATGCACATATCTACAAACACACAGACACACATACACAAACATACACATATGCCAACACCAACTATATATAGCACACAGTCATGAATCCACATATATTTATTCTTTTTAAAATAATGTTTTCATTAATTTTTTGACAATTTATACAGTATAATTTATCATATTCATTTCCCCTTCTTGAACTCTTTCTATATCCTTGCCACTCCCTATTCACCAAAATTCATACCATATCTCTGTTCATATAGTTCTGACTGATAAATGTGGAGCCTTTCCTAGAATGCAATCTAATACATATTACCTCATTAAAATAAACTGACCTCCTCTCTCACAATAGGAATAAAATGTCAATAGATCCTCAGCTAGCATAGAGATTTATGGTATGATTTTTTGGGAGCAGAAGTGGTTCTTCATCCTCTGTTTCCACCTCCAGGTCTTCATCCTGTTTCCACCTCCAGGGTGTCCATGTGTCAATGCACACCAGGCTGAAAGAATGAATTGGAGTCCTGGACCTGTGGGGTCTTCAGGATCACAGTCCAGCTGGGAGTGAGTGCCTGGGAGAGGATCACGGGGAGAAGACCTTCTCCATGGAATTTAATATAACAGCTCTCTTAGATAATCTAAGATTGTTCACATACCTCTGTTGTGGATAGCCCTGGAACTAATTACAGTTGATGTTAATTCTGTTCTCCTGTGAGTGGCTGCAAACAAGGACTGAGTCAGCACTCAGGTGATTTCTTGTAAACCTGCTTCCTACCTTAATTTGTAAAATAAAGGCGAGCTAATGATTGGGCAGATAAAAGGGAAGGTGGAGCAGAAGGTGGGGGAGAGAAGGAGAAAGTGGAAGAGGGAGAAGATGCAGAGGAGGAAGAAGGAGAAAAGCAGAGCAGAAGCACATGGTCTAGAGAAACTGCAAGTTCTAAGGGGTCTCATAAGCTGTGGAAGATGGTAGTGTGGCAGTAAATCTGCTCACTCTAGGTGCACAGCATGTGATCATATTAACTGTGTTGTGTTTTCATTGCCTGGGCATATCTGGGTTGGAGAGATTTCCCACAACATACCTCTGTTTGAGGTGGGTTTGAATACATATACTTTATTTGGTGTAGACAAAGGCTATATAGGAACCTTGGAGAGTTGGATGAAGTTTTCAGAGTGAAAGGAGTCATTGGCTGGAGTTTGAAAGTACTGTAAATGCTTCATTTGTATGGAGGCATTTCAGAAATCCCAGGTACTTGATGGGTGAGTTCTTTTTTTTTTTCTGTCTTTTTCTCATTTTTCTTTTTTCCCTTTTTTAAAATTAGATATTTTCTTTATTTACATTTCAAATGTTATCCCCTTTCCTAGTTTCCCCTACAAAAACCCCCTATCCCTTCCCCCGACCCCCTGCTCACAAACCTATCCATTCCTGTTCCTGGCCTTGGGAGTTTCCTATACTGGGGCATAGAACCTTCACAGGTCTAAGGACCTCTCCTCCCATTGATGACCAATCAGGCCATCCTCTGCTACATATGCAGCTAGGACCATGAGTCCCACCATACATCCCAGAGAGCTCTGGAGATACTGGTTACTTCACATTTTTGCTCCTCTTATGGGGCTGCACACTCCTTCAACTCTTTGGGTACTTTCTCTAGCTCCTTCATTGGAGACCCTGTGCTCAGTCCCATGTATGGCTGTGAGCATCCACTTCTGTATTTGTCAGGCACTCGGGAGACAGCTATATCAGGCTCCTGTCAGCAAGCTCTTGTTGGCATCCACAATAGTGTCTGGCTTTGGTGGTTTTCTATGGGATGGATCCCCAGGTAGGGCAGTCTCTGGATGGTCATTCCTTCAGTTTCTGCTTCACACTTTGTTTCTGTAACTCCTTCCATGGGTATTTTGTTTCCCCTTCTAAGAAGACCAAAGTACCCACACTTTGGTCTTCCTTCTTCTTGAGTTTCATGCGTTTTGCAAATTGTACTTTGGGTATTCTAATACTTTGGGTATTCTAATTTTGCAAATTGTACTTTGGGTATTCTGGACTAATATCGACTTATCAGTGGGTGCATATCATGTGTGTTCTTTTGTGATTGGGTAACCTCACTCAGGATAATATTCTCCAGATCCATCCATTTATCTAAGAATTTCATAAATTCATTGTTTTTAATAGCTGTGAAGTACGCCATTGTGAAAATGTATCACATTTTCTGTATCCATTTCTCTGTTGAGAGACATCTGGGTTCTTTCTAGCTCCTGATTATTATAAATAAGGCTGCTAGTGAACATAGCAGAGCATGTGTCCTTATTACATGTTGGAGCATCTTCTGTGTTCAACATGATCAGTCATCAGGGAAATGCAAATCAAAACAACCCTGAGATTCCACCTCACACCAGTCAGAATGGCTAAGATTAAAAACTCAGGTGACAGCAGATGCTGGTGAGGATGTGGAGGAAGAGGAACACTCCTCCATTGCTGGTGGAATTGCAAGCTGGTACAACCACTCTGGAAATCAGTTTAGCAGTTCCTCAGAAAACTGGACATAGTACTACAGGAGGATCTAGCAATACCACTCCTTTGTTGCAGGGCAGTGCGTGTGGGGGGAAGAGGGAGTGGGGGAAAAAAAAACCCTGTCCCGCCAGCGTTCTGGTGCTCTGGGTCGGCAGATACAGAAGGACTGCTGCACATTTTCCATGCAGCCCTGGTTGGGTGTCTGGGTGTGGGAAGCCAGGAACTCTAGCCTGGCGGGTGGTGGACAAGGGGCAGTCCTTGGTACCAGGTTCTCAGCCTTGGGCATCCCAAGACATTGCTGGAAACTTCTGAAGAACTGAGAACAGAATGGGGGCCCCAGTGGAAGCTCAGTCAGCCCCAGGGCCAAAGGGGGGAGAGGGCCGGGAGAGAGGGGGTCACTGGGTTGTTCCCACATCGGTGAGAGTCCTTGGTCAGGTCCATGACTGGAGCATAGGAAGGCCTTCCAGAGAAAGGTTAGATGCAGCTCATTAGGGAAAAGCCTATCCCATCTTTCAAGCATGGTGGGCCTTGATGAGCAGAGACAGTCAATGTTTTAGAGCTTTATTGTAGAAAGTCAGGGGGAAAGAGAGAAGGTAGAAAGAGGGAGAGAGGCCATGGCCATGTAGAGAGAGGGGAGAAGGGAGAGAGAGAGAGAGAGAGAGAGAGAGAGAGAGAGAGAGAGAGCGCTAAAGAGAAGAGTAAGAAAGGTGAGAGCTTAAAGAGAGCCAGGAGGGGTCAAGCAGCCCTGTTTATAGTGGGCTAGGCTATCTGGTAACTCTGGGGAGGTGCATACTTGGCTATAATCAGGTAACTGTGGGGGTGGAGTCTAGCCAGAATGCCAGAAGCTTGGGACATTGTCTGAGTTACTTATAGCACAGAATTATGGAGTTGGGGGCTCTGTGGTGTCAGGCACCTGACTCTGGGAATGTGGCTTGCTTTTCTGTCCCTTCTAGAGTTTTCTACTGGGCCTCATTCAACCAAAATAGGCTGTCTATAAAGGCCCCACATTGGGTGAGTTCTTATCAGGAAAAAGGAAGTAGAATTTGTAGGTTTGCCAAGTACTATGTAACATTCCTCAAGTAGATGATTGGTGGACAGACTCCCCTGAACATGCAGAGAAAAAGATACCAGATAATGTTACAAAAACAAAAAGCAAACAAAAAAGTTTTATTTTCCTCCATAAAAGGTGTTCCACTACTGCAGGAGTGGGCATATCTTGCCAGGCAGTTTATTTTGTAATTCAAAGGGTTTACAGATGGATGAGATTGATCATTACTTTCTGCCTCTGGGTGCATGCGCAGTACCTTTTAGAATCATGCATGCTAGTCAGTGGAGATAAATGTTCTAGCTGGGTACCTGCTACAGTTTTCTATGTTATATGACTCAAATGTGTGCTGCTTTGTAAATTATGTTCTTATTGTAAGTTTGTTAAGAGTAATCAATAGCATTGTCCGTACTTACTATATATAGGGGTGGGTCTATGTGATATCACTGACTAACAACTCAAAAAGAGGTAACTAAATCTGTTAGTGGGTGTTTTATTTGGTAGTGTATAATTTCTACCTGGAGTGATTTTCCAACTATAGATTGAATCTACTTAAGCACTTTTAAAATATGTATATATTTTAGAAACATTCTACAGTAGTAGATTTCTTCATCTTTTAAAAAGATGGTTATTTGTGTTCCTTCCCCACACTCTTTACTATACAATGCTCTCCCTTCTCCAACCCAATAACTGTATCCTCTTTCATTTCCCCTGCCCTCATTTATATCCTATTTCTCTTTCCTTCAAAGATGTCCTCCTTCTCCTTAGTCCTTGCCTAAACTCTATAGGTACCTAAACTCCATAGGTATTCCCAATGAAATATATATATATATATATATTTAAATATATATATATTTATATATATATAAATATTTTTAAATATTTTTAAATATTTAAAATATATTTAAATAATATTTAAATATATTTATTTAAATATATTTATTTAAATATATATATATATATATATATATATATATATATATATATCTCAAAAACTAACATCTACATGGGAGGGAGAGAAAACCAACTATCTTTGTCTTTCTGGGTCTTCATTGCCTCAGTCAGGGTGAAAGTTTCCAGCTCATCAGTTAGCTAAAAATTGTATAGCTTAATTTTTCTTTTTTTTTCATTTTAAATTTTTTATGGATATTTTATTTCCTTACATTTGAAACATTATCCCCTTTCCCAGTTCTGCCCCCAAACACTCTATCCCATTCCCCTCCTGCTTCTATGTGCCCCCACCTACACACCCACCCACTCCCATATCCCTGCCCTTGCATTCCCCTACACTGGGGCATCGAGCCTTCACAGGACCAAGGGCCTCTTCTCTCACTGATGCCCAACAAGGCCATCCTCTGTTACATATATGGCTGAAGATATGGGTCACTCCATGTGTACTCCTTGATTTGTGGTTTAGACCCTGGGAGCTCTGGTTGGTTGATATTGTTGTTCTTCCTATGGGCTTGCAATCTCCTTCAGCTCCTTCAGTCCTTTCTCTAACTCCTCTATTGGGGACCCCATGATCAGTTCAATGGTTGGCTGGGAGCATCTGCCCCTGTATATGTCAGGCTCTGGAAGAGCCTCTCAGGAGACAGCTATATCAGGCTCCTGTCAGCATGTACTTCTTGGCATTCACTATAGTGTCTGTGTTTGGTAACTATATATGGGATGGATCCCCAGGTGGGACAGTCTCTGAATGGCCTTTCTAGCTTAATTTTTCTTAACGTCTAAATAATATCACATTGTATAACTGTGCCATATTTTCTTCAGTTTGTTTTTAATTTTCTTTTTTCTTTCAGAGAAATAAAGGTATAATTTGGCTCACAGTTCATGTGTCCAGTCCAAAATGGTGGAAAATCATAGCTGAAGGATTTTTATCTTCAATCAGAAAGCTGGTACTTAGTTCCCTGTCTCCATTATATTTGGTCTGAAATCTCAGTGAAGTGAGTGGCAATGCCCTAGTATGGGTGGATTTTCACATTTCAATTAATTCAGTCTAGAAACTCTCTCACAAATGTGGCCAGAGGTTTGTCTCTTAAGGGATTCTAGATCCTGCCGTAGCTCATCAATACACGCATCAACCCATGGAAATCTAGATTAATTGTATGTCCTGGCTATTGCAGATAGAGCAGTATAGAATATGACTAAGTCGTGCTTTCTGTAGTAAACTATGAAGTTCTCTGGGCATTTGTCCAAGAATGTATATGATGTTGTTTCTTCTATGATCTGGGGTATCAGGTCTTATACTAATGTCTATGATCTATTTGGAGTTGAGTTTTGTGAAGTGTTGGAGATACTGAAAAAGGTTCATTATCCTATCAGTAGCTATCAAGATTAGCCACCACCATTTGATGAAGATGACTTATTTTCTTCAGTGTGTATTTTTATTTGAAAAAATCAGGCATCCATAGGTTTGTAGACTTATATAAATGTCTTTAATTGTGTCATTTAATGATATGTCTTTTTTTTTATGCGAGTAACATACTATTTTGGTTGTTATAGCTCCATAGTATGCATAGGGTCAAGAATGGCCATACCCCTACCAGTTCCTTTATACCATAGGTTTTATTTAGCTATTGTCTTAATTAGGATTTCTGTTGCTATGATAACCACAATGATTAAAAACAATTTGTAGAGGAAACAGTTTATTTTGGTTACAGTGCCATATCACAGTCCATCATCAAGGGAAGTCAGGTCATATATTCTTTAGGCAGAAACGTAAAGGTAACTATAGGGGTCATGAAGGAACTCTGTGTACTGGCTTGTTCCTTACGGCTTTCTCAGCCTGCTCTCTTATACCACTCAGGATCACCAGCCCAGAAGTAGCACCACCACAGAAAGCTGAGCCCTTCCACACTCATCATCAATCAAGAAAATGCACTGCAGGCTGCTCCACAGACAAATCCAGTGGGTGAATTTTCTCACATGAAGTTTTATCTTCCCAAATGACTCCATCCTATGTCAAAGTGATATCTAAACTAGATAGTACAGCAATCCTGGGTTTGTTTTTGTTTTTTTCCATGTGAACTTTCCATATGAAAAATTGTTTTCAACTTCTGTGTAGACTTGTATTAGAAATTTTATATTGGTATATTTTACTCTGTGAAATTCCTTGGGTATAATGGCCATTTTTGCAAACTTAATCAAGAGATCTTTCCATCCTCTGATGTTTCTGGTATTATTTTCTTCAGTGTCTAAAATATTTGTTTTATATGTCTCTTACTTCCTTAGATTTATCTTGTGATTTGATGATACTAAAAATGGTACTGCTTTCTTGATTTCTTTCTCAGTGTGACTGTCATTTGTGTGATTTGATGGCTATTTTTGGTGTGTTCTCTTTATATCCTGCCACTTTTCTGAATGTATTTATCAGTTTTATAAGTTTCCTGGTAGAGTGTTTAGAATCTATTATTTACTAAATGAAATCAGCTGCAAATTAATCAAGGTTCAACTTCAGGAGATCCCAAATCAACATAGGGGATGGGAGATTTGGCTGATAGACCAAGTGGAGATACCTAACAGGGTTTCAGAATATCTTTCCATTTCTCTGAACCCTAGTGGTGTGTGGGTTGGATGATAGGCAGACAGGCTTGTGAACTGACTGCTTTATTTCCCCAAAAGCCTGAAAGTAAACAATGGCCCCAGTAATACCCTAATACTATGTTCACTCACTTTTATACCCTTCAGAGAATAAGACAGTACTCTATAGTGGCTCTTATTTCACAGCTCTTCCGAAACAACCCTGATTTCTTATAGGATCCTATGTTCATCAATGTTCCCCTCTTGGCTGCCTTATCATAACATTTGCTTACATTTTGCAGCTTGCTCAAATATCAATTACCTTCAGCTACACAGTTGCCCACACAGTGGTTCTCTGATAGCATGAACATCATGTGAAATGAAAATTCCAGGCTTTGTGCCAGAATGACTAGCTCAGAAGTGCTGGAAATCAGATACAGTCTGCTCTGTAGAAATTTCCAGAAGATTCTGATCCATGTCCATTTTCAGCACCAATATTTTTGACTATGGATTTTATATAGGAGCTATTTGTAGACTAAATAGGTCACTCCAGAGGTCATAGAAAGCTTTGGTAATGTATTAGCAGAACAAACCAGCAATGAATTAATTAGTACATTAAAAACAATTTCAAAAGGCTTTACATGAAAATTCTAAACTTTATTATGTTTCTTAGAAACTCTCCCCAAAATATTTGTACCCCACCAAACTCTTTTAATCTTTTTAAGCCTTGATTTTCTCTGAAAGGATATCTGTGCTTAACAAAGTGCTTTATGGTGCTGCATGAAAATACTTATGGTAAAAGAAAACACACCGATATTATTTTTACACTGATCCCATTGGTGTTAAAAAGAACATTCAAGCTGTTTTGTTTCATCTTCTCTTCAGAACTCAGAAGTAGAGGTTTAGTTGTTGTTGTTTATTTGTTTTGTTTTGTTTTAGAGAAATGAGACAATAGCATAAGCAATGGAGTTTGGCATTCAGACTATAATAGTAAGAGCAAACCCTCAAAAGGCTTGCGTAAAAGATGCATCCCTAACAGAAGCTTTAATCGTGGACGTCTCCAGAACAGCCTCCACATGGAGAGCCAGCATACCACAGGTGCACACCACATGAGCAGCTGAGGAAAATAAAGAGCCTGCCAGGCTGTGACAAATGTTCGTCCGTAATGTATTCCACCCAAGGTGCCCTTCTACATCTGGCATCTATCTTTGTGTGTAATTTTTGGCTTCTACATCCCAAGAACACAAAGAAATCCACTGAACTAAGGATAAGATTAGACTGTCCACAGGCTACATGTCAGTAGTTGTGGCTCACAGCACATTTAAAAGATTCATATATGTATGAGGAAACAAATAAGCAGGGTTTTACTCATCATTACTAAATGGAAGGT
This sequence comes from Mus pahari, assembly GCF_900095145.1. NCBI lineage: Eukaryota > Metazoa > Chordata > Mammalia > Rodentia > Muridae > Mus > Mus pahari. The sequence goes on along the minus strand of NC_034604.1, from coordinate 79,294,684 downwards.
AAGGTTGACAATAGTTAGTCAATTCTATTGTTGAGATTGATATTCTTTTCAAACTAGAATCTTTCAAACTTGGTGGTTTACATTTCTAACCCCAGCTCCCAAGATTCTGAGGCAGGTAGGTTTTCATGAGTGTAACTGTATCAAAACTCCAGAAAAAATATAAATAGTTGCAAATGGAATAATTAATAAGTTCACACAAAATTATATTATAATAGATATAATTTAAAGGGTATTAACTTATCATGTTGGAAATTGGGGTGAACTATGAAGTTTTATTTCCAAAACTTAAAGGAAAATCAAAACTGTCTTTCTGTATTCCCTATTTCTGAAGGTCATTTAAAATTAAAATTTATATGTGAATTTTGCTAGTATTTTAAATAGGTTCCACCTTTTAAAAGAATTTAAAACCTAAGCTCTTAGAGATAAAACAATAAATTCAACATAATAAATTATGTATTAAAAGTGCAAAACACATGAAGATTTATTTAGGCTTTATTGGAGAAAATGATATTCATAACATCAAGAAACAATGAAAGAAATTTCAGGAGATTATAAAATATCATGAAAATTGCTACACTTCTAGAAGGAAGTACTTGGGATTATCGAATATTTTGCAATAATAGACTTTATCCAAATATGTCAGTATTCTGGTCGTATCATGGCAAACTCGTAAGACTTAAGACCATCATAGTACATCTAGAACTCTGTAAGGTAGAATCCACAATTCATCTTCTAGGGCTGAATTCCAGCATGAGATGGAGGCCTGCTCATGGGTGGAATGAATACTCTGCCTTCCCAGCATCTGGAAGTAGGGTTCTCTCTCCAGCATGAGATGGAGGCTTACTCATGGATGGAATGAATACTTTGCCTCCCCAGTACCTGGAAGTCAGGTTCTCTCTCCAGCATGNAGCATGAGATGGAGGCTTACTCATGGATGGAATGAATACTTTGCCTCCCCAGTACCTGGAAGTCAGGTTCTCTCTCCAGCATGAGATGGAGGCTTGCTCATGGACGGAATGAATACTTTGCCTTCACAGCACCTGAAAGTGAGATTCTCTCTCTGCTTTCCATCAAGTGGAAGATTCTGCCCCTTTCTGTTTTCTGTTGATGTCAGGGTATCACTGCAACATTTTAGTCATCAGGAAAGCCCTCTAAATGTTCTCCCAGCCTTTAGTGCCTTTCAGCTAGAGCCTTCATTTGATATTTACTCACTAAAACCCCACTTCAATACTTTTCTTTACCCAACAGGAAGAAATGGTATTCTCTGTTATGCTCTGGCATCTAAGAACTTTAAATGCAGTCTCGTCCTACACTGGTTATATCTTCTCTAGCTAAGCCTTCAGCAAGTCAACGTATGTCCATACCTTTCTTTCTCCACTGTTTACTTACTTTGCAAATCAAGTCTACTTTATGTACAAAAATACTATTTACAGTCCCTGAAATTGACTTATTTTCCACACAAAAGATATAGTTTTCAGAAGCAAGATGTTTGTCAGTGCCATGTCTGAGGGGGGTTTCCTTCAGAGCCCTGGGAACATATTATTAGCCTGACCCCTGTGAAAGGTGACTCCCCATCCTGAGCCAGATCAACAGCCAGTAACTCCTGAGGGAACACAGGAGCTCTTTCCTACTCTATGGACTTTTACCGTCTTGATTATGTGCAGGCAACCATGTTTTATATTAGTTAATGTGTGAAACAGCTACACCATGACCCAGAACACTATCTCGCAGCTCTCCTTCTCATCCTCTGGCTCTCACATTCTTTCTGCCTTGTCTAAGATATTTCCTCACCCTTGACACGGGGAGGGGTTGGTATAGATGTTTCAGTTGCAGCTGTTATTCATAACCCCTTACTCTTGGCATTTTTAACTGCATGGTTCTCTGCATTAATCCTTACTCCGTGCGACAAGTAGCTTCTCTTCCCAAAGTTGATAGTGGCAAAATTTTATGAATGAAGACTTAGAGAACTAGAAGACAGTTTGATAACACAGCAATTTAGCAAAACAACATGAATAAGTCCTCCTGTTAGGCCAGTGGTTTTGTTAGTCATGATTTCTGGCCATGTTTATAGTACCAGCATGGACTTCTTCCTATATAGGGTAGGCCTCATCTCCAATCAAGACAACACTCAGTACATATAGTATTAATTATTGTTACTTCAATGGGTCCATCTTGCCTGGGAACTTATTACTTTACTATGCAGGGTCTTGTGCTGGGTAAGACTGCTGAGTTTCCTTTTTCCTAACCAGCTTGCATAGCCATTTCCAGCAGAAGGAACAATTCTGTGTCAGTCAAGGTTGATTTTCAATATTCTCTACGCAATGTAAGTGATGTCTTCAGAAACGGGTTCTGACCATCTAGTTATAGTAGATAACCAAGAGTGCTGGCAATAGCCTATGTATATTTGAGTTTCTCTGAGGCCTCCCTGATTAATAACTCACAAGGAGGTAACCTGTGCTTACAAACAAATGTGGGTTAATCATGCATCCTCATAAACCCTTGGTTTTGGCTAGTCTCTCTCTCATAACTCCTTTTCCTCACTCACCTGGCCCATCCCCTGTTTAAATTGTTAGCTCTCACTTTTCTCCATCTGTTACCTATCACACAGATTCACTGTAACCACTAATTATAGTTTTTACTCTCATATTGCAATCGGTCCCTAAATAGTTTGTTCATACATACAATTTGGGTTAATTATTTCCCCTACTTCCTCCTTTCCCAATCCCAATCACTACACTACCTGCTAGAACTCTCTGTCACTAGCATTGTTCATTTCTGTTCTACTAATTTTCTTCATATATATTCTCCTCCAAGGTTTATTTTTGGTTTGCTAGCATCCACATGTACTTCAAGATAAGGACATAAAACAAAAGAATCTAGAAGCTACATATAAAAGATAACATTCAACATTTGCCTTTCTGGATCCGAGTTTTCTCATTCAGTATAATTTCTTTGCAGTTCCATCCAACATGTAAATAGATGTATGTTCTATGATTTCCCTCTTTTTAGTAGTTGAGAAATGTACCATTGCATATATATATATATATATATATATATATATATATATATATATATCACATATTTTTAATTTATTCCCTGGTTGATGAACATTTAGTTTGGTTAAATTTCTTAGCTATTATGAACAGAATAGCAATGAACATAGTACATAGGTGCTTCTGCAGCTGGATTTTTAAATCCTTTGTATAGATGCCTTTGTCATTTTATAATTCCATTTCTATTTTTTTCCATAAAACCTCCATACTTATTCCAGTTTAAACTGGAATACTAGTCTAAACACAACCTGATATGTATATGGGTAGTCCTGCCCCTGCATTTGTACTACCATTTTTTGCTATCTGTATTCTTGATATTGATTCTGTCTACAGTGAAATGAAATATTTACATAGTTTTATTTTTCATTTCCTTGGTAGCAAAGGGTATGATGACTTCACTAATCATTTATACTTTCATATAAATGAGATTATAGTTATTTCTGAGGAGCCTTGAATATAAATACAACATGATAAGGTAGAGATATGGGTCAGAATATTCACCAGAACTTTGAGATCTACCTCTAACTGTAATTTTGGTCTATTTTGACGTTATGAGAAAACTGTAGGGCTATAGCCAAGAAAACAAAATGTACTCAAAGGTTGTATATATTTAGACCTTCAGCATAGGACATTGCCATTTTAATACTATTTTTGAAATAGCTCTGTACAAAGGAATATTGTCTCCAGGTAGTGAACCTTCATTGTGTTAGTTGTTCTGGAAGAGAGTGCAACCAGACTCCAGCGTAGGGAAATCTTTTGCCTCTCCATGACTTAGGTCTCCTGTCTTGTTATCTTCTTTTAATGACATTGTTAAAAATATTGATTCTAAATAGTCATCCATCTTGTACAACTAGTTATGACTCATATCAGCTGTGATATAAAATATTTTGTTCTAATGTATGTTTTCTTACTTTTATGAATACCTGATATGTTTTATATTTCACATAGTGAGAAACAATGTCTTCAATGTCACCGGCTCCACCATAGCTCTCAAGATTGTAGCTTTTCCAAAAATTTGTTCCTATGATTTGAAGACTAATGTCTCTATGTTACACCTCAAAAGATACCTAATCATTTATTTCAGAACAGTTACATCATTTGGAGGTCTTGATCAGATTTATTTTCTCTGTCAGTTAGAGAATTTAAACCAGAAAATACCTCATAGTAGGCAACAACACATAAACCTTTATAGAAATAAAGATGCATACACCACAATGCAAATACACATGCATATAAGCATATTTGCATGTGGAGAGAGAGTGGGGAATGGGGAGTCCCTGAAGACCAGAGATGGTAATGTTGAACTTGGTTTCCCTGAAGGACTGTGATGGGACCCCTTCCTGGCATTTGGGACTGGTCCATTTAGACAAAGAAATAGGGAGTTTTAGTCCAAGTAAAATATATCTTGCCAGAATGAACTGGTCAGTCAGAAGAAGGATCCTGCAGGCAGGATAGAAACCACATAAGGTATTTCTTTCAGGGATAGAGAAAGAAAGAATCAGAGTTTGACGCCTTTATTATCCATCTGTAGTCACTTTCCCTACCTGACTATCTGTCAGGGATCTGTCCAGACCTTACTCTCTTATAACTATTGTCTATAAATTGATAGCCACCTTTCTCTAAAGCCTGTTTAATATTCTGTAGCTCCTGACAAAGGAATCTGAACAATATTTTTGAGATGGTAAGATATTACCCACAGGAAAAACAGATATACTAACCTAAGAGCCATTCCTTCTGTTTCCTTGTTGGTTAAAATTGTAGAAGGGGTTACTGGCACTAAATTATTAATACATGTGACTTAACACCCCATATGAGAGACCAATAAGAAAAAGAAACATGTTTACTGAAATGCCTTTAGAGAATATTGTACAGACGCAAGGAAGGGGTTGTCAGGGTTGAAAGATTGGCAGCACTTCCCTATAATACCAGCATTTGAGAAATGAAGCATTAGTGTCATAAATTTGAGGAAGCCTAGACTTCAAGGCTACACCCTACCCCAACCAATAAGACAGAGTTGTCTGCCACAGTCCTTCCAAAAGTAACTAAAACCAAGGGATTATGTAAAACTGGCTCTTCAAGATACCTAAGAGTGCCTTACTCCATGCTAACCATGGGTCTGCTTATGGTATTTTTTTGCAGATAAAGGTATGTTTCACATTAAGATTGAGATACTAAAAAAAATTTAGGAAAGGTTAGGGACATTTGTACTTACCTCTTTGGCTGTCACATGGTTGATTCCCAAGAAATGAAATTTTCCACAGGAATGTTCTGACAGGAAAAAAAGAGCTTAAGCCACAGGGGCATCCAGAAGAATTTGTCTCCTGGAGAAAGATATACAACCTGTCAGGTGATCTTTCAAGAGAGACTTGGAACTGGACAATGGTAAGAGAAGACTATCATACTTTTCTGGACTGTTTAAGTGTGCTTTCCTTTTGAACCCCTCTTTGATGATTAGACCCCTGAAGAAAAACCAGGGGGAATTCACAGGATTTCTTTGTCCCTCATCCCATTGTAGCCATATTGAATACATTTTAATTTGTTTTCTGTTTCAATATATAGAAATATATAGGTAGATATAGATAGGTAATATAGATAGATAAATAATTTTTAAAAACAGAATTGGACCCATTTCTTACCTCTTAACCTCCAAATTTTACTTTTTAAATTTATTTCCTGTAAAGAATAAAACGGTGTCTCTATTTCTGAACAAATTTTCTATGGAATGGAAAACACCATGACTAGGTTCCAACGGTGGCACCAAAATAATGAAATAAAGCACTTCCAAATGGACTTATTGTTTGCATAATATATGAAGAGTTTTTTAATTCTTAACTCACAACACTGTTATAGGAAGCTAGGAGACTAAAGGGAACTGCAGAGCCACTGGCTGGGGCCAATTATAAGTGATTAGTTCTGAATAAAATATTGAATGTCTATAATCAAACAATATTATTTGGAAATGTTTTTATTAACTACTCCAAACTGAACAACATAAACAACAACAAAGCCATTTACTTATGGCCCCTGTTCTTCATTCTTGAGATACTGTAAATAGAAAACGTTTCTACTGCTTTTGCAAAAAATGAAGAAGAAAAAAAGAGACATGTTGTTCAAATATTTGAGGACATTATAAGTCATATTAAACTGCTTGTTTTCTTATTTCATTTTAATGTAATACACTAGACAAACTGTAAGCCAGTATAAACTCTTTTTATGATCTCAGTCTTGTACAAAATTACTCCAGTTAAGTCAGATGAAGAAAAATTACTTTCCCGAGTTTTCTTCCTTGCAGCTAAAGTGCCTTCTATACACTCTGTGTTTGTGTCGTGACAAAACTGGAGCAGGGCTGGTCTCCTGTCATGGGCATGTTATAGAGTGTGCTGCGCGTGCCGCCTTATTGTATTATAGTGAAAAGGGGTGAGATTGGCCGTACCTAAATTGAGCAAAGTGTTAGAGCTCCAATTTATTGTAAACATTATTTTCTGTAAAAAAAAAAAATATGAAACAGCAGCCCTTGGTCTAGTGGTGCAGGTTAATTTAATTGTAGATGAACCTGTCTGTTTCCCAGAATATTAATAATTTTCTTCTATTATCTTATATAGCTATCCCCATACCTTGAAAATTGTGAAGCATCCTGCAACCACAAGGCCCAGAGTCACAGTATTCTCTTAAATAGATACTTTGCCATGTTTCAATGTTTCATACTCACTCTAACCCCAACCTATGTTCGAGGACTGCAGAAAATTAGCCCACTTTTGTCTGTGATGTTAGTGGTATTTCTTTCCTGGATGTGAAAGAAATTATCAATAGATAATTTTTAATCATGGTTCAATACCACCTAGAACACCTTGGCTCCAAATAATAGGAATAAAGAAAATGAAATTCATACTGCCTCAGACTAAGGTGTTTGTATCTTAGACTCAAGCAAGCAATGAATTTTAATAGTTCAAAGGAAGTTTTCTCATTGGGTGCTTGGGCTTAAATCACAGAGGTCATGGGGCCAAATATCAATGATGTCACCAACAAGAACTCCCACAGTTAAATAATGTCAGAGCATAATCTTAGTGGTAACATTTTATGGCATTACTAGGAATATTAAACTACTAAGTAATTTTTATTTCTGTTTTATTTTCAATTATTTTGTTTATTTATATTCAGTCATTGCCCCCTTTCCTGGTCCCCCTTCCCACAGTTCCTCATTCCATTTCTCCTCCCCCTTGTCTCCAAGCTCTGGCTCCCCTGAACCACCACCAGGCCTTCTGCTTTCCTGGGGACTCAAGTCTCTAGAGGATTAGACAGAGGGGCAAGAGAATGAATGGAAATATGCAGTCTACTAAGTGATTTTTTTTTCAAAATCAAATTTATTAAATATTTTCTTCATTTACATTTCAAATGCTATCCCGGAAGTCCCCTATACCCTCCCTCAGCCTGCTTCCCAACCCACCCACTCCAGCTTCCTGGCCCTGGCATTCCCCTGTACTGGAGTATATAATCTTCGCAAGACCAAGATCCACTCCTCCCAATGATGGCCGACTAGGCTATCTTCTGCTACATATGCAGCTAGAGACATGAGCTCTGAGGGGTACTGGTTAGTTCATATTGTTGTTCCTCCTGTAGGGTTGCAGAGCCCTTCAACTCCTTGGGTACTTTCTCTAGCTCCTCCATTGGGGGCCCTGTGTTCCATCCAATAGATGACTGTGAGCATCCACTTCTGTATTTTCGAGGCATTGGCATAACCTAACAAGAGACAGCTATATCAGGGTCCTGTCAGCAAAATCTTGCTGAGATATGCAATAGTGTCTGGATTTGGTGGCTGTTTATGGAATGGATCACCGGGTAAGGCAGTCTCTGGATAGTCCTTCCTTCAGTCTGAGCTCTGAACTTTGTCTCTGTAACTCCTTCCATGGGTTCACCCTTCTAGGAAGAAATGAAGTATCCACACTTTGGTCTTCCTTCTTGAGTTTCATGAGTTTTGCAAATTGTATCTTGGTTATTCTAAATTTTCACTTATCAGTGAGTGCATATCATGTGAGTTCTTTTGTGGTGATTGGGTTACCTCACTCAGGATGATAACCTCCAAATCCATCCATTTGCCTAAGAATTTCATAAATTCATTGTTTTTAATAGCTGATCAGTAGTCCATTGTGTAAATGTATCACATTTTCTGGATCCATTCCTCCGTTGAGGGACATCTGGGTTCTTTCCAGCTTCTGGCTATTATACATAACGCTGCTATGAACATAGTGGAGCATGTGTCCTTATTACAAGTTGGAACACCTCCTAGGAATATGCCCAGGAGAGGTACTGAATTCAAGCTGTTTGAGTGAAGAAATCTTGAGTAAGGATCTATTAAGTAATCTAGGCACTACCTTGCATATGTTGCTAGGATATGTGTGTGTGTGTTTTTTTTTCCATCAAGATGAAGAACAAACAACTTAGAATTACTAGTAGCAAACAAACAACTTGATTTAAATCCTTGTCATTATTTAAACTGTGACATCTTTCTTAAAACATGGAACTCCTTTAAAATTTCATTGGCCTCTTCCCCTCTAGCCCATCTTGAGTCCATTATGTAAGCCTCTAATCCTCAGAGACTTTCTATCACGGAGCTCCAGGGGCCACACTAGGCTAGGACTCAGGAAGGCAATTTCACTCTCCTTCCAAGTTCAATAAGATCTCTCTAGTCTCATCCTCAGTCCTGTTGGAGCTTGCTTAAGGAACTCTCCTGCATCCCACGGGGCGTGTCCATCTTGGTGCTTATACAGTTTAGCCCTCTCTTGGCAACCCTCTTAGCCTTCTAGTTGAGCCCATCTCCATTCTTCTGTGTCTGTCAATCATCATTCTCAAAAGCACATTTCTTTTTCCCCCAGGAGGTGGGATGCAGATAGGAGTTTCTCACTATGTAACAGACAACATTCAGTAACCCATCCTCCCACTTCAATTCCATTCACTGAGAATACTACCTCTTGGTATAAAATCACATCCCCACCCCCTGTATATACATACTTTTTCTTTGCCCTTCTGCAGGCTGCTTCCAGAGGCCCCTGCTCCTATGACATCTCAAGTACCTGGGAGTTATCATGGTAGGTGTCAACAGGATCCTTTTTCTAGCTCATTTTTGCAACCATCTTCAACCTTCCTTCCTAGCCAAACTTTATTTCTTTTTTATCACCAGTCTACTGCAGAATATTACCTAACAAGGACTCCACAGCCAGCACACTTGTCTAGGATCCAGAGAGAACAAGCGCATCAAAGAATGGAGAGGCCCTTGGTCTTGTGAAGATTCTATGTCCCAGTATAGGGGAATGCCAGGGCCAAGAAGTGGGAATGGGTGGGTTGGGGAGCAGGGGAGAGGGAGAGGGTATAGGGGATTTTCAGAGAGGAAACTAGGAAAGGGGATAGATAGCATTTGAAATGTAAATGAAGAAAATATCTAAAAAAAAAAAAAAAAAGTAACATCACAGTTAAAAAAAATGAAGAACTCATCCAATAACAGCCACACCAGGAATTAACATTATGAAACACCTCAAATATCAGAGAAAGACCCTCTGCATGACATGGAACCCAAACCTGGCACTGCTTGGGTGACCAAAAATCTGAGTATACATAGACCAGGGGCTTGGTGAAAACCAAATAGTAGTGATAAAAAAGAACAATGAAATGATTTCTAATGACACAATGATATACCCATCAATTAGTGCCTATTCAACCTTCATCACAGAAGTCCCCTCCTAAAGCAGATGGGAACAAATACAGAGACCCATAGACAGACAATAACTAGAGATCTCTTGGAACATTCAGCCTTAGATATATATCTCCATGAACCCCCCTTCCCCAGGTGTTCAGGGAACCCTTCAGAAAAGGAAAGGGGAAGAGTGAAAGAGTCAGAGGAGCTGGAGGACACCAAGAGAGCTTACAGAGACTGAGGGTCCAAGCATAGGGCTTGCATGATTCTTCACCAGAAGGAGCTCTAGCACAGAAAGAAGTCACCATCCTCCAACCTTTCAAAATAGCCTCAAATAATATTAAAAAAAGAAAAGAAAAGGATAAAAAACTAACATTCAAGATCCAGTAGTATTGATGAATAAAAATGACAGAGAGAAATGATGGTAACACCACTTTCCACAATTCCCTAGGTGAGGTAATCTTAGGATATCTCTAACCAAGCAAGTGATAAGACTTCCGTAATAAAATTGTTAAAGGAAGAAATTGAAGGGGACACCAGATGATGGAAAGATCTCCTATGTGCACTTATTGGTAGGAATAATACAGTGAAAATGGCTATCTTATCAAATCCAATCTATAGAATCAATGGAAGTTCCATCAAAACTGTAGTAGAATTTGTCACAGAAATAAAAAAAGAAATAACAATTTTCTACTTTATATTGAAACACAAAACCCCCAGGATAGCTAAAACAATAATGAATAACAAAAAAGTCAGTGGAGTTTCCTGTTTCCAAGTTGTACTACAGAGCTATACAAATGAAAACAGAGCAATGTATTGGCATAAAACAGACATGATCATCAATGGAACCAAATACCCTCAATCTTATAGAAAAGATACAGAAAAATAGCATTAAAATAATTGGCATAGGAAAAACACTTTCAGAATAGGATATCAATAGCAGAGGAACTAAGAACAAAAATTAATAAATTATGTAGTTTTTGCACAGGAAAGAACACCATACTCTGGAAAAGTATCAGGCTACAACAAAAACCTCTTATCATTTACATATTTGCTATAGGGATAATATCTAAAATACATAAATAATTTTAAAAATGGCTATCAATAAGTCAAATAATCCAACTGAAAATGAGATATGGAATGAAGTAGAATTCTCAAAAGAGGAAACAAATTGGCTTAACAAAATGTTCAATACACTTCGCCATCAAGGACACACACATCAAAACACATCGAGATTTTATCTTATACTAGCTATAATTAATATGATCCACAAAATAATAACAGCTCATGCTGGTAAGGATGTAGGAAATGGGAAAGCGTATTCACTGCTGATGGGAGTGCAAACTTCAATAGTCACTATGGAAATTAGTGTGGCAGTTCTTCATGAAAATGGGAATTAATTTATCTTAGGATCTAGCTATAACATTCTTGGGCTCATACCCAAAGAACTCTAAATCCTACTATAGAGAAATTTGCTCATCCATGTTCACTGCTGACCTAGTCATAATAACCAGAAACTGAAAACAGCATAGATGTTCATCACCATACTGATGAACGGATAATAAAAATATGGCACATTTACAAGTAAATGACTGAAGCTAGGAAAAAATATCATACTGAATGAATTAATCTGGACCCCAAAAGACAAATACTATGTTTTCTTTTACATATAGATTAAGATTTTAAACATTTAATAGGCCTTCTACAAATTGGATAACCACAGAAGTACCTAATAAAGGACTATTAAGATGGAGAGGACTTGCCATAGAAGGGAAAAGTGAATGTATTGTTATAGAGAGACATATGGGAAACAGAATGGGAGATGGAAAAGACTGGTGAGGGAGAGAATATGGGTAGGGTCTATTAAGGGCTATTTGAGGGCCCATATGGAAACCTGTAACTATATCAGCTTCCTAAAATATGTAGAAATCCTAAGGAAATCCAAATAGAGTCATGAAATAATGGGAGACACTGACCCAAATAGATATCATTCATGACCAAGTGATACCTCCCATGCCAAGAATTGGTTGCAACTAGTTGAGTTCTTGACCAAAGAAGTTCCTTGAAAATGACTATCAACTCAGAGAATTTCCATGGTTATTGTCTGCTCTATACAAACTGATAGTAATAAACTATTGATGAGGACAAAGCTCACTAATTTTATGGAACATAGAGAAATCAAGATAGTATCTAAATAGAGACTTTATCCCTACTGAGTAACATTCATGGTACTGGAAAGTACTCTGCATTCTAACAGGGGAAAAAGGTAATCATCAACTCAATTGCCATTCGATTCATCTTATCTACAATGGCAACGTGCCTGCAAGATATGCTATTGCAATGGTGGCACAAATGTTTTTGGAGTAACTATCTGCTCTCTGATTAGATGGAACCCATATCTGACACTGCTAGTATGACCAAGAGTCTGACGTGATAGGGTAGTATGCCTCAAAGAAGACAAACAAACAAAAAACATTGCTCTGCTAAAGGAACATAGCAGTGAATTGACTCCTAGTAACATCTCACAATTCATAAATGAGTGCTTTATTCAGCCAACACCTCAGAAGCTTCTTCTTAGAGAAGACAAGAACTAACAAAGAGACCACAGCTGTACGGTCTACCAGGACTGAGACATTTTCAAACAGTCATAAATGGGATGTATCTATCAAATATTTCTCTTCAGATCTCAGAGATTTATCTGGAAGAAGAGGGAGAATGATGCTAAGAGCCAGAGATGATGGATGATTCCAAGGAAATAAGAATTTTTTGGACACAACAGAACCAAGACACATATGAATTCAGAGACAGTGGCAGCATGTACAGGGCCCGCATAAGTTCAAGTCAGATGGGATTTAGTGGACATTTATATGGGGAAATAGACATTTGCTCCCACTCCTAATCAAGAAGCTATCTGAAATTAGCACACAGTTGCAAATAAATAATTAATTTTCTCCAGAAGAGTTCCATTGATGTATTAACCACACTTAAATATAGGCCTATACATAGGTGTAGTTGGCTAACACAAAACAAACTCAATGGTATTTTTGTAGATATTTTGTTTCATTTTGCTTTATTTGCACATAGTATGTCTTATTGGTTATTTGTTTTGTATATTTTGGATTCTATTCTGTGGTTTTTTTTATGGGTTTTTATTTTTATCATTGTGTTTCTTGTTTTATTTCTCTTTTTGTGTTATAGATGAGTATAGAGGGAGAGGGCAGGGGAGTGAGAGGGAGAATAGATGGGGATGTGAGGATGTTATATAGAAGTTGAGAGATGTGAAAACATGATTAGAATAAAATATACCCACAAAACCTTTGACCTAAAATTTTTCATGTCTAAGAGAAATTCAAGGACAAATATGGAGCAGAGACTGAAGGAATGCCCAAACATAACCTGCCCAACTTGAAACATATCCCATGGGTGGGCACCACACCCTAACTTTATTAATGATACTCTGTTATGCTTACAGATGGTAGCCTAGCATAATTGTCCTCTAAGAGGCTTTCAACCCGGAAGCAGTTGAAACAGAACCAGATACCAACAGCCAAACATTGGACAGAGTTTGGGAACTCTTATGGGAGAGTTGGGAGAAGGACTGAAAGCTGTGAAAGGGATGGGAAACACACAGGAGAACTAACAGTGTCAACTAAGCTGGGCTTCTGGGAGCTCTCAGAGACTGAGCAACCAACAAAAGAGTGTCCAGAGGATGGACTGAGGCCTTGGCACGTGTGTGGCAGAGGGCTGCCCTTTCTGGTCTCAGTGGGAGAAGATATTCTTATCCTGGCAAAGACTTGATTGCTAGGGTGGGCTAGGGTGGGAGGATACAAAAGAGGTCCCCCCCTCTCAGAGCAAAAAAGGGGGTGAGGGGAGGATCTTTGTGAGAGGGGACCAGGAGGAGGGGCAGCAATTAAATACATTAAAATAAAATATAATGTATAAAAATATTTTCAATTAAGGAAAGAGACTGAAAAAGAATTGGAGATTTCATCAGCAGATTTTAGTCAGTTTTATTTTGATTTGGAATCACATAAAATTTTACATTAATAACACATCAATTCTGACTGTCTTGGGTACTAATCATAAGGTAAACATGTTATTAATTTAGTTTTCTGAGTTCTGAATCAATAGAATATCAGTGAAGTCCAGATGGTAACTGCATCCATTTGAGGATCTGGTTTTAAGCCCTATTCATGGTATGTTAGGATCATTTTTACTTTTCCAACATTTTTCTTCCTAAATTACTACTAAATTGCATTGTGGGAACAGTTGTCTATATGTACAACTGATCCATGATTTTTGAAATATGCTAATTGGTAGAGCTAATTGTTCTGTGATAAAACACCATGGGCAAACAAGTTACAGAAGAGTTTCTTTGGTAGTTTACTGTTTTAGAGGATTGGGGTCCATGACCATCAAGGCAGGGAGCATAGGCATGGTGCTAAAGCAGCAGCTGAGAGCTTACTTTGTAATGTAGAAAAAGGAACCACACACACACACACACAAATGCATGAACACATGCACACACACGCATGCACATGAATACACCCACTAGCAAACATACAAGTACACACACACACACACAAACGCATGAACACATGCACACACACGCATGCACATGAATACACCCACTAGCAAACATACAAACACACACACACACACATAAATGCATGAACACATGCACGCACACGCATGCACAAGAATACACCCACTAGCAAACATACAAGCACACACACACACACACAAATGCATGAACACATGCACGCACACGCATGCACAAGAATACACCCACTAGCAAACATACAAGCACACACACACACACACACACACTCAAATGCATGAACACATGCACACACACGCATGCACAAGAATACACCCACTAGCAAACATACAAGCACACACACACACACACACAAATGCATGAACGCATGCACACACACGCATGCACAAGAATACACCCACTAGCAAACATACAAGCACACACACACACACACACATGCATACAGAGCGAGAAAGAGAGGGGGAGGTGGAGGGAGAGGGAGAGAGAGAAAGAGAGACAGACTGAGTCAGAGAGAGAGAGCGCGCGCGCGCGCGGGAACAACAAAGGCACCAATCTTTTCAAACCTCCACTACTTACCCCCCCAGTGATACAACTGCTGCAACATGTCAGAGACCTCCTCATCCTTCCTAAACAGTTCCACCAGCTAGGGACCAGCTATTCAAACATATCAGCCTATGAGGTCATTCGTATTCATAGCTCCACAGTAAATCAGTTTTATGAACTAAATTCTCAAATAAAAAATGTATATGTAATGACAGCTCATATATGTGTGCATCTAGCTTATATAAATATACATATACGTATAAACAGGATGTACATCTTTTAAAGCCTTTAAGTCTAGATGTGATCCTAATCTCATTTCATAAAACAATTTAATTAATATTACAACCCTAATGTATGAAGCAATTACTATAGGGTTTGGTATTATCATTCATTTTAACTACATACTTGCAGCAAAGGAAATATTGCCTTTTCAGGTGAAAAGAAGTCCAAGCTTAGAGATTTTCAATTAGCTCTAGCTGTTAGAAATGGGATTGGAATATAAATTTAATTATAAATGTGGTAGCACGTGTCTGCTCTGGTTGCAGCTCAAGTGCTAGTCACATGACAAGGCTAGGGCTCAGTCATGCATGCTAAATTAAGTACATTTTCTGTTACTGTGATAAAATGTCCTGAGAAGAGAAGTCAAAATAGGAGGGGTTTTTTTGAGCTCATGGACAGAGTCTTGTCGATTGAGATATCTGGTTGCTCTTTGTCCTTGGTCAAGAGGCTGAGAGTAACAGTACCCATGATTAGGTTACTGTCTCTTTTTAATGCAGTCAAGGCTTCAAGGTCACAGGATGCTACTGCTCATATTAAGCTTTGGTGCTCCACTGTAAATGAACTAGACGAGAATTCCTCACAGGCAGGCACAGAGGATGGTTTCCTAGGTGATTCTCACTTCTTTCCATTTGACAATCAGTGTTAACCACCACACATGCTCCTCAGCCATGATCAGGCAACTCCATGAGGATAGCGTTTATTCCTCCTGTTCCTCCTCACCCAGAACTACAGATAGCTTGCAAGTGAACTGTACGTCTCTCATAACTGTGTTTGGATTATTGCCTTTAACAACAATGCATGATTCAATGTGCATTTCCCCATTTGTATTTATTGATTAAAGTTCATAAAATTTAGTAATTTTCAAAAATTACAAATTTAAAAAATAAGAATGTTCATCAACAAAACCAGGTTGGAAATTAAAATGTGGGTAAGGAGGTGGAGTGGAAAGAGTTGGGGAGAGGAAGAAAATGATTAAACTATATATATTGCATAAAAACTACATTTGAACAAACTTCAAACATATATATATATAAAGGTTAAGTCACACAGGACAATAATTAAACCTTAATCCTAACCAGGGTTATCTGGAGATAAAAACCTTAGACAGCTTTTTTCAAATGATGAAAATAGAATGTTTATAGTACTTTCTTATGATGATTTTATTTCATTCTCTAAACTAAATGCAACAAAATAACAAAATGGTATGTTAATTCCAAGGACTTGAAGTCTACCAGTGGTTGTAGTTTTTGAGGATAATTAATTCCCTCCTAACAATTCATGAATCTCAGAAGATTGTATTTTCCTCACCAGTGAAAATGGCCCTAAGGTAGGGTGATAAAAATATTGTTGAAATTAAAACCAAATTGCATCACTTAGTTAAACTAATTATAAACATTTTAACACTTCTCATGATAGTAATTATTGTCTTATTTCATGAAAAATTATAAAAATGAGAAACATTTAAATATTTAAGTATTGGAGTTTGACTTGTTTAGCATCTTGATTGTAGTATAATTGTCAAAAAACAAATATTGCTACTTCTTTCTAGATAGTCAAATTCACATAGAATGGAAACATGACTAGAAGATAATTGTATTTAATATTACTATGTTAATAGTTCCTTATTCAAAACACAAATTGTAAATACAATATATTAATTTCATATACAAACAATGAACTGTGTATATAGGAAATATATTTTTCTTTTATGAGTTGTTTTGGTATGGTAGATCTCCACTCTGGCCATCAAATATCACAGTGAGAAATGATTTAGCCTATCAGAAAACAAGAATAGGAGGCATAAGAAGGACAGAAACGAATCTCAAGGGATGAGCTCATTATTTATACCAGCAGGTGAATGTTGTGTAATTCTGTCCCTTTTCTCCCTTTGTGACTTTGTTCCTATGTTTTATCTGTCTATTATGCCATTGCAGATGGTTTCATGACCTCAGATGCATGTAATGAGAGTTCCCTAAAATGAGGCTAATTAATCTTCACTTTCTTAACTCATATCCCTTGTTTTAATCAGCCTCCATAAAAGGTTGTGTCTATTATTCATCTTGATCAAGCCTATGTTGGTTTACTACATTTCGTTTTCCCTCTTCTAATGACTGACAGCATCCGTATCTTTTCACTGTTTTTTTCTCTTTATCTTGCAGGCATACACCATCAGGTAAGTTATGATTCTCCTTACTGTGACAAAATACCCGATTTAAGAAATTTAGAGAGAAAGGGTTGGTTTTTGACTCACTATTTGTTGACAACGTCCACAGACTGTAAATCAGGGCAGCAGAGGTTCAAAGCAGCTGCTTACACTGAGGCCACAGTAAGGAAACACGGAGAATACACACTGTGAGTCACTTCACTTTCTACTTCGTAATGAGTCCAGGACCCAACTCACAGGACTATGACACAGAGATATAGAGATAGTCTTCCATCTTAGTAAGAATACTTAAAATACAAAGACAGATGACAACTAATGCTGGAGTGAATGTGCAAAGTGTTGCAACTAGTGTGAATATCAGCATGGAGTTTCCTCTAAGAAGTAGAAAGAGCTCTAATGCATGATCTTGGAATATACATAAGAATCTACATTCTACTACATGGAGGC
Source organism: Mus pahari (assembly GCF_900095145.1). Classification (NCBI taxonomy): domain Eukaryota; kingdom Metazoa; phylum Chordata; class Mammalia; order Rodentia; family Muridae; genus Mus; species Mus pahari. Next base: position 79,276,952 of record NC_034604.1, on the reverse strand, counting down.
CAACTCATTCATGTTCATTGCTGTTCTAGTCACTATATCTAAGAAAAGGAAGCTAGCTACATGTCCATAAGCTGGAAAATGGATAATAAGATATGGTATATTTATACCATGCACGATTATTCAGCTCTTTAAAAAGTAAATTATGGGGCTGGTGAGATGGCTCAGTGGGTAAGAGCACCCGACTGCTCTTCC
>NC_034604.1:79250877-79276550 GCF_900095145.1 Mus pahari | reverse complement strand
AAAAAAAAAAAAAAAAAAAAAAAAAAAAATAAAATAAAAAGTAAATTATGAAATTCACTGATAAATGGATGGAGATGGGAACAACCATCCTGATGGGGAAATTCATATGTAGAAAAAGAGACTTATTTTTTTCTCTCACTTGTGAGTATTAATTTTGAAACATCAGACCTGTGTGTCCTATTAGGAAAACCAATAGAAGTTAGAAAATTAGAAATGGGCTACAAGTGGAAAGGATATCAAGGAGGGAGAAACAGAACAAAAGTGTATAAAGAGCTAAGAATTTAAAAGAGTACATTAATGCTAAATGTGGAAAGGGATGGGAGGCAAAATGAATGTGGGAATGTGGGAGCTCTAAATGAGAGTAAAGAAATTACAAAAGAGGTCAGATGGGAATCTACCAGTTTAGAAGCTTCCTAAAATGTAAATACACACATATGCGCGAATGCACACATGTGTATGCACAAGCACACACACACGCACACACACACACATACATACACACACCATAAATGGAATCACCCTGGAATAAGGCACCAATGCACCAATGCCCATAAAACATTATATAAAACATTGTAGTAAAACAAATAAGTATTCAATGTCCAGAATGGCTAACTCGTTTTGGAGTTATTGGAAAGTGGGGTCTTAGAGACTCCTCTGACATTATACCATATTGCCAGTACTATGGGCCACTTTCCAGAACTTGATTATAAAACCATATTGCACCATACATTTTAATCACACAACATGGAGAAATCAAACTGATAGCTGCCAGAGAGTCTTATCCCTATTGACTAATTTTTCTAGAACTAGAAGGTTCTATACATGATACTGGGGAAGAATATAAATCACCAATGTTGCCTTCCTCTGAACCCTGTGAGCTTCAACAATGATCATTCTTGCAAAATGGGCTTACTGGTACAGTAGTGGCAAAAATATCATGGGAGTAAATAACCAATATATGCTAGGAGTCAAGGACTGATCCTCAAGTTGAAGACTATGTTGACACATTATCAGGGCCAAGAACCTACAGCCTATGGGTCATAGGCATCAAGGGATAGAATACTACTATTACTCTGATAATTGGATAGTATTAAAGTGACTTCTGGTAACCTCTATTCATAGCCATAGATTAATAATTATAAAAAGGCCCATCAGAGAAGCTTCCTTCGTGAACAATATAGAACCTAGAACTCTTTAAGGTACAGATAATAAGAGGCTGAAAGGGATTTTTGCTTAAGAGGGGTTCAAGGTTCATGGATCTTTGCATAAGTGGAAATAGAAAAGATTATCAGAGATACAAGCAATGCATAACTACAAGAAAGCATATTTTCTGGACATAGGAGATGATTTGCTAGAATGAACTCAGCAGAGTTGAGAGAGCATATAGAGGACCTGAACAAGCTCAAGCAACGCAAAGCTCCAGAATGAAGAGAGAGGTCGGCATAAAATTGAACTCCTATTAAAGACGCTATAAACCACTGATAGCTCCTGGAAGAGGGAGTCAATTTACTTTACTTAGTGACCTCTGCTGAGTTGATAACCCTGTAACGTGGGCAGCATAATTTGACTTGATGGATTTGAAAATAACAGTTTGGTCGACAGAAAAAGACTGGATCTTGCAGCATTCTAGGGAGAGGTTAATGAACTCAAAATTCTCAAGGAAATAATAAGAAAGTGACAGAAAAAAGTCATTTGTTTCTGAAAACATCCACACTGACATGCCCAGAGATACCTCTTTGAGGTGTCTCTAAATCTTAAGAAAACAATAAATGAAAATTTAATATTTTCCAAAGGGAGCTCATTGGGGATCAAACTACTCTTAAGGGCTGTATATCCAGAAATAGATGACCAGCATAAAACAAAGTCAACAGTGTCTTTGGACGTTCCGTGTCTCATAATGTATGTCATGTCTAGCCTTTGGATGTTTCTGGTTTGCTTTGTTCTGTTTTGTTTTTGTTTCTGTTTGACTGATTTTTATTTTGGTTTTTTGATTTATCTCATTTTTTAAAGTTTATTTTATCTCTATTTTTCTCTATCTTTATCCTACAGGTCATTTGGATGTATATTATGGCTTCCAGTTTTAGTGTTTTGTGGGATTTCTGAGTGTGTAAATGAATGGGTCTCTGCATCTATACCTGTTTCTTATGCCTTTTATTAGGCTCTTTTGATTCTGTTTGTTTTGTCCTATTCTGGGTGTTAATTTTCATTTTATTTTATTTCATTTTACCCCTTAGAAGTTGAACCTTAGTTGTTTTCTAATGAGAGAAAGAAATAAGATGGGTCAGGTTAGACAGGAGATAGGAAGGCACTGGAAGGAGTAGAGAGAGAGGAAACTGTTCAGAATATATAATGAAAGAAAAAAATCTGTTTTCAATAAAAGTAAAAAGGAAAAGATTTTAAAAAAAAGCAGTAAGAAGAAAATGAAAACTCTCCATGGCAGCATGTCATCTGGCCCTCCTGCTCGCTCACTTGATCCTGTTCAGTTCCTCCTGCTAGCTCACTTGATACTGTTCAGTTTTTCATGGCACCGTGTTATCCGGTCCTCCTCCTAGCCCACTCTCTCCCACTCAGCCCCTCATCCTTTCATCCCATCTTCTCTTCCTCTGGTTTAGTTTCCAGAGTATCTCAAACAGATTCAGTTTTGCAGATGACACTTAGCTTTTCCCAGTTGTCATGACTTCTCTCATGAAACTTGATTTCTATACCCTACCTCCTGCTTCTCAGTGTCTCCTGAGTGTGTTGAACACACAACCTACATTCCTTATCTCTGAAACACATAATTAAGTTCCCTACTACGCTGTTGATCAGTTTTCTCTGGATCTATTAGGATATTTTTTTCATCATATACTACTGACTGAGGTACAAATGCCAACAAAGCTTCAAAATCTACCGATGCATGCTTTACTATACCCCAATGATTTTATATAGATCCCAATGTCTTTATATAGATCCCAATGACTTTGTATAGATGTAGAATGTAGCTGAATGATGCATGCTTTACTATATCCCAATGACTTTGTATAGATGTAGAACGTAGTTGAATGAGGCACAGATGCAGGTGTGTTTGGTTCAAAGGATGCCGTTATGAGTACCAGATATCATGTCTAGTGATGGAATAAGACTGTGAAAACATTCCCTGGAATGCTTTGTTGAACTTCAAGCGCTCTTAAAGTTTTAAACCCAAAAGAATGCTATTATGTTCCTTACCTCATGAGCTATCCAGAATGCTTTCTAGTACTCAGTTAGATGAAACTCAGCAAAGCCTCGAAACAGACTTCTGCTGAAAAGAAAAAAAAAAAATCAATGCTTAGAAGAATAGAGTGGTTGTCTCAGCAGTTTTTCTCTCATATCTCAAACCTATTTGTTATCATATTTGAAAAAACACAGTTTCACTTGTCTTCAATATACATTCTCATCTATTTCCTCCTCTGCATTCTCCCCTCTTCCACCTCTTTTTGATAGTCTGCCATTGTGCAGTAAATAGATCACCCAATCGATATTGATAATTCCCCACTCATTCTATTCATAGCCTATATGTTCATATCACACTCTGAAATGGACCCAAACTCCTTGACCCTGCACACAATGCTCCATAAGATGATGGCCACACATTTTTATATGTTTCTGGCGCTACTGTCTTGTTTTCTGTAATTCATGGATTTCAAGTGTCATGAATCAGAAACTTCACATTTATGCTTCTTCTTCCTGGAACATTCTCAATGGATTCTAGCTGGTGTGGAGTTTTTCATCATTTTTATTTTTTTCTCCCTGTGAAAGGGTTTGTAGCTGCGTTATTTAGACAGCAGCCCTTCACTGTCATCTTATTCTGCCTGCTATTCTTTATCTGTCACTAAAGGCAAGTTCATGTTTGTGCATTTGCTTATCTGTTCATCCTCTGTCTTTCCCAGTGGAAATGTGAGCACCACCACAACAGGGATATGTCTCTCTACCAGACACCTTGTCTTCAGCACACAGAAGATTGTGCAGTACATCTGGAGATTTTAATGACTAGTTCCTGAATAAATGAGGCAAAAAGTGAATGTGAAATGGTGATTTTTTTAGTGGGTCAAGTAAAAGAAAATGTAATTAATTCCCATAACAGAACACATCAACTTTTTTTTTTCTAGTCAGTAAATAGTATCTAGAAATCATCAAATATTAATTTTAATGTTAACTTTATTCCTACCACTTACAGTGGAAAGAAGAACAATATATTTGAGATGATTTACAATTCATTTTGATGGTGTTTCTGTGGTCAGGAAAGTGGAATATGAAACAAGATATGTAACATTTAGACCCCAGGCAGTTAAAAAAAAAACTATTTTTTGGTTAATTTATTTATTTACATTTCAAATGTTATCCCCCTTCCCAGTTTCCTTACCACAATCCCCCTACCTCCCCCCTGCCTTAATGAGGGTGCTCCCCCACTACTAGAATTGTACTATACCCTACAACTGTAGAATGCACTGTTATTTTATATCCAGTTTTCCCTTTATTGCTTCCAGTAGGAATAAGGGATAGGAGTCCTTGCTCTGTCCCTGACTGAGAGATGGCAGGGCCAGTCTTGTTTATGCTCATTCAAGTAACCACAATGCATAGGCTTTCATGATTGAAATGGCTATGTCATGCCTGGAAGATAGAATTTTGAAGTCATTCAAATTATCTTCTAGGTCTTACATTGTCCCCATTCCTCTTTCACAGTATATGTTGAGCCTTAAGAGAGGATAGCATAAATGTACTGGTTTGGGATGCATCTTCACCTGTCACTGACACTCCTCATTTCTCAGCCAAAATTTCTGCATGAACCCACTATTCGCTGCAAAGAGAAACTTCCCTGATTAAGGCTGAGAGGAGCTGCTGTGTATGGCTATAAACAAAGATAGTTATAAGGCAGTAGATAGCATGTTGCTCTTGTTAAACATCAGGAATAAATTTCTCCTTGGGCATATTATTCCCTAAGCTGAGATGCTGACAGCTGTCTAGCTTTAATTTGAGTTCTTTGACTCCTTGGCTTGTTATTTAGATTCTATCCTCTACCTAGTGACCTGTAGAGGTTTTTATACATACTTCACCCTTATCGTAAATATGTTCTCCAAATGGTTCTTTTGATCTCACAGATGCCTGTCATTGTTGACTGGTTTGTTTCCTGTGCATAAAACATTCCAATGTAATCCCACTGTAGTTTTTATTATGTTCCTGAAACCCTTGTTATACCTAAGTAATTCATGACAAAATGTATCAAACAGCTTTTCTGTTATGTTTTGATCTTAGGAGTTAGAGTTTCAGATCTTTAGTTGAATATGTTAATCCATTGTGATGGTTTTTGAAATAGAACAGCTTACATTAATGATTAAATTAATACAGTAAGTCTAGAGATCATGTGGAGGAGGCCAGATCTTAGAATACTAGTGGAATGTAAGATTGTGAGTGTAGACATTACATATTTTATCTGTAGGTGCTCAAAATAATTAAACAAAGCTCCCATTTATCATTTGTCTTCTACTATGAAATGAAATGTAACAGACTTGGTAATTATTTAAGAAAATCAATTTGTTTCTCATATGTCTAGAAACTGTGAAGTCCATTTTCAAGGCTGTAGCACCTGGCAAGGATGACTTGCTGTCTCAGAATATTGCCATGGGTATCATCCACAGAAAGGAAGGAGTGGATCAGCTAGGATCATTCCTTCTTTCCTTATATAAAATTGCTATGAAGGCTCCACTGTAATGACTTTGTACAAAACAAATTACTTTACAAAGTTCTATCTCTGCATATTAATACCATATGAACTTGGGGAATGAGTTTTCAATGCTTGTACTCTGGGATCACACAGTCTGTCAAAAGAAAAGAAAATCTCAATCTCTGACTCTCTAGGTATGATTGTGTTTTCCTTCTTATTACATCATTTTTTACATTAATCAAGATACAAAAATACACAGAAAGCATAAAGATAAAAGTATGCATGCAAATGCATATGTGCACATCTATTCAACTGTAAAATCAGCTGTCAAATTCCAAGATAGAAATATCTACCATTAGCCACATGGAAAAACACAAAAGACATTATTCTCAGTATAACAATCCAGATACAGAAAAGCAAAGACTGTATGAGATTACCCATCCGTGAACAGTAAAACTCATAGAAGCAGAGAATGGAGAGATAGCTACAAGGGGCTAGCATCTGGGGAGGAGTGGAATGATTTCTTCAAGTGAAAAGAATGTCAGCATGCATGATGAACATTCCTGAAGGTACTGACTATGGGTAATAATGTTGTACTGTATAAACAAAACTTACGTAAAAGGTAGGCACTAGGTGTTCACAGTGTCAAAAGTAAAAGCACATGGGCCACGTATGCAGGATGAAATACTGAGTATTTCACTTTATTTGCATATATTTATTATTTCACTACACACATACAGATCGAGAGGGGGGAGGGAAGGAGGGAGGAAGGGAGAGAGAGAGAGAGAGGGAGAGAGAGAGAGAGAGAGAGGGAGAGAGAGAGAGGGGGGGGGAGAGATGGGGAGAGAGATGGAGACAGAGAAACAGAGACAGAGATAGAGAAACAGAGTCAAAGAGAGACAGAGACAGAGAGAGCACAAGAGCAGTATGATGATGCATGCCAGTAGTCTGAAAATGGAGGAAGTTGAGGCAGGAGGATCCTGGATTTTGGGGCAACTTGAAATACAAAGGAAGACCTCCAAAATTAAAGGAAACTAAATAACTGGAAAGGGAAAAAGAGAAGCTGAAGCTTTTTATTGAGAGCCATACCAATAAAGCCTGTGGTGAAAACAGTCTTAAAACCATAGCAGCAGACTTATTTGTTCAATACAGTCTTACTAATGCATTCATGAAAGAATGAATGAAAAGAACCAACAATTGTTATTGCTAAACAGTGCTTCAAGTTCACAAATGACCCTTCTATTCCTCCCAGCCATTCAGCTACTCCCATTATCAACTGATTTCTTTTTTTTATTTTTGCATATGTATGTGATTTGTATGTGTGCATGCTTGTTTAAACCTGTGCAGATACATATATGTCTGTGACTGTTAAAGGACAGTAAAATCATTATTAAAATGAGTGCCCCGAAGGCCATTCACTTAACTCACTTGGGGGGCCAGGAAATAAAATTTGAAAAGTGTCACTCTAGCTGGAATTCTTTTGAAATATTTCTAACTTCTCATAATTGAAATGCATAAATTGACCATCTAGGGTAGAGAAGGAACAGCTGAGTCCTGAGAATGGAATCTCAGTGAAGGAGCATTGGTAAAACTATTCTATATGAGGGACTTCCTGCCTGGACTGGCAACCATGGAGAAGCTCTGAGGTTATGGATCATTATCTCATAAGTCCACAGAGTCCTAACCTATGCCTTTCGGGACAGCCTCATTGAGTGTCAATTCTGATCTAAGCATGTGTATGTTGAGGACATAGGCTGATACAGAAATCTTCCTTAATCTCTCTCCTCCTTACTAAGGAGGTGTCTCTCACTGCACATGGAACTCGTCTGAATTGAACTGGCAGAATCGATCAAGTCTTGCTAGCCAGCTCATACTGGGAATCCTATCTGCCTTCTGAGTGATGAGTTTATAAGGAGTTGCTGCATCTGATGGGTTGGGGGTGCTGGGGATTTAAACATGGTGCACACACTACATAATAAATGTTTTACCCTCAGAGAAGTTTCTCCAGCACCAGCTGCCATCCATTACTTCTTCTCTAGAATCCTTTTGGATCTCTGTCCCCTTAAGTTTACATTTCAGTTGACATTTACCCTCTTTCTTTTATTGTTAGTTATTAAGTCATGGGCTTTATAGGGTCTTATGCAGTTCTAGGTTTTAAGGAAACCCCCTAAAAATGAATATAACATTCACAGAGGTTTCTCTCTTCCCCTCTGCTTAGATCAAAATTGACAATGAGGCTGTCCCGAAAGGCATAGGTTAGGACTCTGTGGACTTATGAGATAGTGATCCATAACCTCAGAGCTTCTCCATGGTTGCCGGTCCAGGCAGGAAGTCCCTCACATAGAATAGTTTTACCAATGTTCCTTCACTGAGATTCCATTCTCAGGACTCAGCTGTTCCTCCTCTACCCTAGATGGTCAATTTATGCATTTCAATTTTGAGAAGTTAGAAATATTTCAATAGAATTCCAGCTAGAGTGACACTTTTCAAATTTTATTTCCTGGCCCCAAGTGAGTTAAGTAAATGGCCTTCGGGGCGCTCATTTTAATCATGATTTTACCTTAGTGCTGAAGGATAGGCTGCCCAGTAATTAGCACAGTGGCTCTGCATAAAATCAGATGTCAACACCAGCACCTAAGTTCCCATGACAGGGTTAGAGCTGAGGAACAGGCTGACACTCTGCCTATTTTCTTTTTAACTTTGTCTTCGCATGATTATGATGAACTGTTCCCCTTGCAGCCTCCTCTAGGATGGAGAGGGATGGCATATTTTAAACTTTCTCACAGCCACAGCTAAGAAAATCCCTCAGGTGCTCACGTTTACTTTTCCTTCTGTCTCAACATCCTAGAACTGTGTGTCAAGATTCAGAGTGGTGTTACATACTTCTAAAAATGTCATTTGACACTCCACAGGCTGACAGATATGGGAGATGCTTGGGGTCCATAGCTAAATGTCAATTCTACCTTAATTCTAGCATGTTTTTATAGAAGTAGCTGTGAGTTTGGGTCAAATTCACTCCTCCTTCCAAGATGTGTGATGGATTCCTGATGGTCTGTAGAGTTTTCTGTGGAGCTCTGGTCATTACCTGCTCCTTTCTCATTTGCATTGACACTGTTAGGGAACATTCTCCAAAATTTCTCTCAGGAAAGGGTATTCAAAAAAAAATCTTAGGATTTCAAAATAGTCCTCATGAGAAAGTCCATTCAAATTGAAGTGAAGTGCAGCGATGTGTCAACTAATGAAAGTTTGGAGCCAAATCTGTTTCTCATATGTCACATTAACTTTGAGTAAATGCTTAAGATGAAGTGAAAAATATAAAGTAAAGGTAATCTGGATTTTTGATGAATATAGTGTTGAATCTTTAAATTGCTTTTGGTAAAATGGCCATTTTTACTATGTTAATCCTACCAACTCATGAGCACAGGAGATATTTCTATCTTCTGATACCTTATTTATTTTCTTCCTTCAAAGACTTGAAGTTCTTGGCATACAGGTTTTTCACTTACTTAGCTGGAGTTACACTGGGATATTTTACATTTTTTATGGCTATGTTGAAGGGTATTTTTACATAATTTCATTCTCAGCCCATTTATAATTTGTGTAAAGGAGGGCTATTGATTATTTTGTGACTTAATCAGTTATCTAGCCACTTTGCTAAAGGTGTCTATCAGCTATAGGAATTCTCCGGTAGAATTTTTGGGCTCTTTTATGTTTCTATCATATCTTTTAATTGTGATACTTTGACATATTCCTTTCCAATTTCTATCCCCATGATGCCCTTTAGTTGTCTTATTGCTCTACCTAAATCAAGTACTATATTGGATAGACTCAGAGAGAGACGAGCTTTGCCTTGTCCATGATTTAGGTAGAATTGCTTTAAGTTTCTCTTCATTTAATTTGATTTTGGTTATTGGCATGTTGTATGTTGTTTTGATTATGCTAAACTATGCTCTTTGTAGTCATGATATCGCCAAGAATTTTATAATGAATGTGTGTTAGATTTTTTTTCAATGGATTTTTCAGCATCTAGTAAGATGATCATGTGGTTGGGATACAGGTCTAAGCAAAGAATTCTCAACACAGAAATCTCTAATGCCTGAGAGGCACTTAAAGAAATGTTCAACATCCTTAGTCAATGGGGAAAAATCTTTGAGATTCCATTTTATCCCTGTCAGAATTACTATGATCAAAAACTCAAACCAGAGCTCAAGCTGGCAAGGATGTGGAGCACGGGGAAAAGTTCTTCATTGATGGTGGAAGTGAAAACTTGTACAACCACTTTTGACATCAATTTGTTGGTTTCTCCAAAAATTTGGAATAGTTATATCTCAGGACCCAATTATACCACTCCTGGGCATATAGCCAAGATGCCTAACTATACCACAGGAATAATTGCTCAACTATGTTCATAGCACCTTTTTTTTTTTTTGTAATAGTCAGAAACTGGGGAAAAAAAAACAGATGTACCTCAACTAAAGAAAATGTGGTACATTTACACAGTCAGATATTACTCAGTTATGAAAATCAATGACATCATAAAATTTGCAGGCAAATTATTAAAACTAGAAAAAAATCATCCTGAGCAAGTTAACACAGACTCAGAAACACAAACATGGTTGTACTTACTTATAAGTGGATATCATCTATAAAGTATAGGATAACCCTGCTACAATCCACAGACCCAGAGAAACTAAGTAACAAAGATGGCCAAAGGGAGAATATTTGAATCTCACTGAGAAGGCTTAATAGAATAGATATAGGGGTTGAATGGGGGCAGAGAAGTAGGTGGGAGAGGAACTAAGGAGAATAGTAGGGATCAAGTGTGAGGAAGACAGAGGGAAAGAGAGCTGGGGGGCGGGCATTTTGGGGGATAAGCTAGAAAACTAGGACAAGGAAAAATCCCAGAAATCTATGAAGGTGACACTAGTGAAGACTCCAGCAATGAGGGATACAGAACCTGAGACAGCCACCTCCTGTAACCAGGCAAGACTTGCAGTGGAGCAATGAGGGCACCAAACCAGCCTCTCAGCCTTTGACCTACAATTTGTCTTGCCTACAAGTTGTGCAGAGATAAAGATGGAGCAGAAATTGATAGAATGGCCAATCAGTGACTGGCCGAACTTCCGACCCATGGCATGAGAGAGAGTCCACCACTGCCAAAATTCATCAGTTTCTTCTATATTTGCATAATTGTCCCCTGAAAGACCAACAACTGGTAGAAACAGATGCAGAGACTCAGAGCCCTACGTTAGGTGGAGCTCAGTGAATGCTGTGGAAGAAGAGAAAGGCTGAATGAGACAGAGATGTCAAGGACACAAGAAAACCTAAAGAATCAGTTATTGTGAACTCGGAGGGACTCACAGAGACTGAACCGCTAACCACAGAGCATGCATGGGAAGAACCTAGACCTTTTGCACATATATAACATATGTGAAGCTTGGTGTTCAAGTGGGACTTCTAACAGCAGGAGTAGGGACTGTCTCTGAATCTTTTGCCCGCTTTTGGATCCCTTTTCCCTAACTGGGCTGCTTTCTCTAGCCTTAAGTAGAATAAGATGCACCTAATCCTACTGAAAGTTAATATACCAAGGTAGGTTGATATCAATGGGAGGCCTCCCATCTCTGAAGAGGAAGGGAGGGGAATGGGCAGCGGTAAGAAGGTAAGGTGGATGTACTGGCAGGAGAGGAGGGAGGAAAAGTTGAAATATGGATATAAAGTAAATAAATTAATTAATAATAAAATGAAAAAAGAAAAACCTGAAAACAATTGTTTTGTGTGGTTTAGCAATAGCCATAATAACTAGCTATATCACAACAGAGTTTAATGGCAGGTTTTCTGACTTTGGTAACAGGTGTCAATCATCTGTGGAGATGAATGTCCTATGGAGTAATGTTATATGAGACCTAAAATTATGGCCTACTATTGTAAGTTCCTGGTTATAAGGGGGGAAGGGAATGTTGTGGATGCTTAAAATCCCTAATGCTAGCCTCAATCATAGCACCAACTTGCCTGTGAGGCTATCTTCAATATCTGTGTTAATTGTAGTCTTCTTGTCAGCACACAGAGTTGTTCAGAGCAGTGAACCACATTTTCTCATGGGAACCATGATATTATCAACTCTAATCCACTGAAATGTATGGTTCCCACAGTTGTTCTTTCCCCCTCTGTGTCTGAGTATAAAGTTGAAGTAGTGACCCCCACTAGTAGTGACTCCAATTACTATCACTAATAAACTCATATCAGTCTCACCTGTACAGTGGCAGGGGCTGTAAATTTAACCACTTCCATAGGCAAAGGGGAATAGGGGAAGAAAGGGGTAATATAAAACTCTATTTAGACTTGTCATAAGTATTAATTATGATTATTCATTGATTTTATTCACTGTACACACTGCTTTCTCATGTCTCCAGTCTCTATCTTTTGTTTTTCCCTTTCTTTGCCTAAAATGATTAATGTACACCTTTATTCCTTTAGCCTAAAACCAAAAATTATAATGTGTTATTAAGAAATATTAGTTCATAAGATTATGGACTTCACATCAGTTCTCAGAAAAAAAAATGTCCACCTGCATTTTATGTCCAAGTCTAATGGTCCAGTATGAAGAACCTCAAATTACCCTCTACAAATGAGCTTTCCAAGACATTCTAAACCAAAAGCAACATTAAGCTTTAAAAAGTTTGGTTGTGTGAATGAAGGATGTGTTTCTCAGACCAGATGGTAAATCATGGGCTGCCAAATATATACATCATTCACAATACTACAGTAAATGAAACTAGCAGTATTTGGCACTTTACGTTGTCAACTGTTAATTTGTGAAACACTCACAATTTCCCTTATGCTTTCCATGTTATTGTAGCTGCATTTAGCGATGTGAATTTAAGACTCTGTTACCATATACTTCTCTAAGATCCCAATAATTTCTCATAAGTATGTGGGTGCCTATTGGAAAATCGCACAAGCAAGAGTCGGGTGATTACAACACCACTACAGTCACTTGGATAACTTATACTCTCAACTTCCGCTCGTTAAGGCATTGAGGACATGATACACCCTGAACATTCTATTAATCTCTATGTTCTGAGGTTTTATTCTAAAGTCAACTTTGGCTCAAAAAGAGCTTTGAATGTTTTTTTTGGCACAAGTTTCTCTTTCGTTTCTCTCTTGACAGTATCATATGGAGTAACTTGCCATCAAACATTTCCAGAAAATAAAGATGGCCTTGAGCTGCTGTTCTGCTGCAGCCAATTCCCAGGTGATGAGGACTCCAGGCTTGTACTACCGCGCATAACTTTAGCACCTGTTTATAAAATAACTTAGATATTTGATATATAAATGCTTGTTAACCAGAATTCTTTGAAATTGGGCATATATTTCAAAGCTAAAATTAAGAACTCAATAGAAAAAAAACAGATGAAAATGATTCTCTGACAAGTTTATATACATATAAAGTGTTACATAGTAGAAAATTTATATAGCGTGAAGGTCAAAACATTGGACTCAAAACAAAAGATCTTGCATATCATTTTAAGGCTCTCTAAGTATAGAGCCTTACAGATTCATAAAAAAGAACAGAAAATTCCTCTAGTCTACTTTTGTTACACATTATGAAAATAACCTTTATGATATCTGTATATGGATAAATATATATATTTGTAAAATGCTTACAAATATATTGATAAATTGTATAAATTTATATAGAGACTATATGTATATATATTTGCATACAGACAACATGTATAATATCATATATATGAACATACTCAGATTCATTACCATGGAAAACACTGGTCGACCTCTTACTTGGGAATTTCTTCTAAACTATTCTAATAACGAAGGACAGAGAAGATGATATGTTTGGGGTCTTCAGAGTCTGTCACTTTCAGAGTTTTACAAAGATGGCCTCCAAACCTGTAATATTTGGTTCACTGAGCATTGTTTCCCTGGTACACATAGAAAACACGGACTGCAGGATTTTCACAATTTTTCCTGTTTAAAGTTATCATGTTGTATTGTGAGAGTTGGGTCATGATCTGAGCTTACTCTGACTAGGTGACAACTCTTCATCACACCGTGAATTCTCACTGAAAGAAATAACTTGAATAGAACTCTTATTGTGGAAGCTATTGGCTGGCACCTAGAGAGTAAGTTTGGGACCAGGAGTGGACATCTGTTTGCTTTTCAGTCTAGACATTCATTGTCCCATATTCACAGCATAAGAAAGAGTTTAGACTCTAAACTAGGAATCTAGGAATCTAAGAACACAAAATAGCAGAGGGTCAATGATAAGCAGCTCACCTACATCAAAGGTGGTGGTTGGAAGTTCATGTCTCATAGTTTGGCAAATCGTCTTGGCCACTGTCAATTTCACAATTTTGCTGCTTTCTTTCTTCTATCACCTAGACATAAACATCACTTAGGAGTGTATGTGAGTGAGTTCATGTGTGTGCATGTGTATGTGTGTGTATGTGTGACTCTGGAGCGAACATGGGTCTATATTGAACACTATCCTTCATATAGGTCTAACTTCCTATGTAGAAAAAAATGTGTATTGTTTTTGTAAGAAAGAAACTCTCATGTCCTTATCAGTACATGAGCCATACCAGAGTTGGTCTCTGTTCTTAGAGGGTGATCTACATTTCCAAGTCAGATACTTTGTTCCCTGGTGGAAACCTTGCTCTCTCTCCCACTCCTGCTGGCCCTCCTAATTATCAGTGTATCCTGAACTAACTCTCTCTCTCTCTCTCTCTCTCTCTCTCTCTCTCTCTCTCTCTCTCTCTCTCTCTCTCTCTCTCTCTCTCTCTCTCTCTCTCTCTCTCTCTCTCTCTCTCTCTCTCTCTCTCTCTCTCCCCATCCTCCATCCCCCCTATCTGTGTGTCTGTGTACATAAAAGTTTTGTTTAATATTTCTAAGTCTCTGTATTTCCCTTTGACAGAGTGATAGTTTTATATGTAGAAATTGTTCATTTTAAGCATTAAATTTAACTTAGAATTGAAAGTAATGCATAGCTTAATCATTATAAAACATATAATGATATATCTGTGTTGGACCAATGTCATAAAATATTTATAGGGTTTATATAATATTAAAGCTTTGAAAATTGTATTTCATCAAAAGAGAAAACTCGCTTTTAGCTAAGAATTGTACAGTGCTTCTTAGACATGAGACAATGTTTTGCTTTGTTTTTTAAATTAACACCTTTTACTCCTTATTAATGTCAGAGGAAATTTCTGTTTTAATGTCTACTTGTCAGATGTTAAACTGAGTACCACTGACTTGCTACTCATACATACCTCTTATGTGGTAGCACTGGATTTCAGCACAAACAGTCTGAGTTGAAGACAAATCAATCACATTTCAGCGAAGCTAAGGTTATCAGAATGATGAATCATATATGCCTGCTCTTCCTTCAACATTCTGTCTCCTTTGGTTATGCTATTTATAAGACATAACAAAGTTGAACCATCAAATTAAGCTAAAGTTATTAACTATGTGTTCTTATTGGGTGGAGGAGGACTTCTCTATTTTTCTTGGTGGGTCCAGGGTCACAGTAAAAGAGGGAGAGAGAAAACTATGGAAAGAAAAACAAATGTCACCATAATATAGAACCAATAGATAGTACACGCAGTTTTCCAGAAGTAGAAATGTCAAGAAAATAATTCTCCTGTGAAGATTCCTAAAGTATCAGGATCCACCATGCTCATGTTAGATTATTATGTTGAAAAATTTAAAATTACATATTTTTGTCATTAAAATTACTGTCATGAATTTTGCCTCAGTGATATAAAAGATTGATTGGTTGATTTCTTGATTGATTAATGTTTGATCTTACTGTGCTGAAAATACCAAAGCCTTATGAATTCCAGACAGACAACCTTTCTTTCTCTAAGCTACATTTTCAGTACATACATTTTGAGTAAAAATTTCCCTCTGGAGTAGATTAAAAGAAGGCATACACATTTTTATGCAATAGTTAAAGTAGTGCATGGGAAATAATGACCAAATGCTCAAATAAGAAATTTACACTCAAATAACAGTAATTTTATTAGAGACTAGAATGTCAGGTAGAGAACATATGTAAAGGCTACTGTATTTGGGAATTTAATATTTGTACTTTAAATCTGCCCACCACATCTTATTTATATGATATGAAACAAGCTTCTTCCTATAACTATCTACATATCACTTGATTTTACAGTTCTTGATGTTCTAGTGAAATGGAACACTTAGAAGAACCTTTATTCTGATTTACTTATATTATTCATTATTACTCAGTATTTCAGATCTCAGTTAACCACATGTTATACCATAAAAGAGTCTGCTTCTACCTAAAGTATGTGAATATTTTAGATTCTTCCACCTCTGTCCCAATTGAGTAAGGCTTTAATATGCATCATGTATTCCTAGGAATATTCAATAGCTAATACAATCAAAATCAAAATAATGTACAGTGTTTCTGCCAAAATAAAACTATCTAAGACTCCAACAATAGCTTGAGAAACCAGTAAAATTGTGTTAGATTTTGAGGTTGCAATGACAAGTAACATCCATTATAGGTCCACTGCATAGCTGCCTATAAATCCCCTCATTAATACAGTCAGCAAGTATTGATTTCAATAGACGGGATCATATGCCAAGATGATGGGTGCATAACTGATTCTGTGGGGACAGGAACAGGAGACTGGAAATGAACTTCTAATTAGTTCCCACAGCTCTTACTGATCAGTCCAGTACCCAAGTGTCCAAGCTCACCATGGGCTAGTTATCCATGATGGAAGGAAAAAGAGGAGGGTGGTAGAAAAACAATGAGACTATTCTGTCCCCACAGCATTCATTTCCCTAATATTTTGACAATCTTTTTTGATAAAAAGCAATTTTAGATTATTATGATAATTTTAATGTTTGAAAATATCTCAAGTTCTTAAGTTTCATTTAGTGCTGATAAATCCACTAAAACTCATCTGTCAATACTCAACAGTTGTAGTGGGTTTCCTGTTCAGAGTTATGAAATAGTTGTGTTACCTCATGAGAATCTATCGAGGGCTTATGTGTCTTTATGTTGTAAAAATGTATGTATCTGTAATTGTTGTTTCATAAAATTAATTATAAATATCTATAATGCATAAATATATGTCTCTGTATAATGAAATCATAAAAGAAGTCAGTTGTTTGTAAATGGATGTCTGCCCTTTGTTTTAAAATCCTCCATTTGCTACTCAGTCATGTCAGATCATAGATTTTTAAATGAGCTCATAATGATGAATATTTAATGTGTATAAACTTGAAGTGCACTGCGCCCTCTTAGTTTGAGAAAGTACCTCCTTCCAGTGGAGATGGTGAAATATGGGCATGCATGTGTACAGGATAAGAATAGGTATTAGTTAGACACATATGGAAAACATTAACACTGCAACTCTTTACACAAGTCCTTCAAAAACAAATTTAAGATAATGGCCAGGTCTTTTGATTGTCCTGGGGACTTGAGGTCTACGGAGCATTCTTATTTCCTATGGCTAGAAACTGTGGTCACTTGTGCACTTGATGTAACATGAAAGCCTACTGATGAACACTTGAATTAGCTAGAGAAATACAGTGAAAAAGGATGTTTTTAGTTTTGAGAAAAGTCTCACATAGCCCAAATTGGCCTTAAATTACTATGTAGCTGATGAAAGCTTTGAACTTTTGATTCAGGTGCTGGGTTTACAGCTATATATCAAAATAACTGGTATTTATGTGGTGCTTGTATGGAACACAGACGTTTGTTCATGTTAGATAAGCACTCTTTCAACTATAGTACGACTCCTTTAAAGGAAGATGACATTTGAATAGTCTCAAATTGTCTTATCATGTGATGACATCTAATACATGCACACATAGACTTTTGTATTCCTCTGTTGTGAAAATGAAGCTCTCCCTACTTCTTGGATTCTTAAGTTTACACTGGTCCTAGAGAAAAGATTCAAAGACTGAAAGAAGAAACATTCACAGTGCAGTCTTAGCAATCCTTAGTCTCACCAAGTGGTCATTTACCGTGATAATTCTTGGTGGTACATCACAATTATCAATGGTAACATAGGTCAGAAGGACAACTACATTCCTCTCAACAAGTCACATTCTCAGTATAATCACTCAACAGTCATGACAAGTGAAAAACACCTTCAAAACAGCTGGACAATAAAAATACACAAAACAATCAAGAGAACAAGGATCAAGCAAAGGTAGGAAAGCAGCCAAGGCCTGTTGTAAACCTTCTAAACCACAGCAAGCATCTCAGAAAGATCACCCAGAGTACAGACACTGGCACGGAGATTTGGTGGGGGAGAATTAAAAGCTGTTTGTAGATGACTTAAAGCCCGCTCAATAGATGGGGACTCATACATATAAACCTAGCCAACTATGTGTGGCTGGTCAGGTCAGTAGTGTTTGAAGTAAGCAAGCAATACCTAACTTTTAGTAAGTGCTTCCTTCATGATAGAGCAAGTACCAAGTGAATTATTTGGTATATCTAGTACAAGACTTAGTGCACAGCTATTAAAGAGTGGCGTACCTCTTGTAAGTCTCTCATGATGAATCAGAGAGATCTTTAGCAACTCAGCCAACTCCCTCTAGTTTTCGTCTAAATATATTAGAAGAAGTGAGTTGTAGTTGAATAAATTCAATGACTATTTGAATATATATTATATGTTACATATAAATATTATATCATATAATATATATATATATATATATATATATATATATATATATATAATCATTCAAAAGAAGGAAATAGTTTAAACACAGTGCTTACTTTTGTTTACAAGACTCATGGTGAAGCATGGAAGAGCACAAATCTGGTATGTTCCTTAAAAGTAGCTTATCTTATCTACCACCGAAGTAATCATACAACTTATGGAGGTGCCATGAGGATAGGAATAAGAGTATTTTTATTGTTAACAACTGCTATCTTAAAGCCATTGCCAGAAATTGCTTATGGTATAAACACTTAAAATAGGGTTAAACCACAGGAAGTTCTTGAGACTGAAAATCTGGAAATTATGCATTTGTAAAAGTGATTGGAAAAGGAAAGAAGGAAGGAAGGAAGGAAGGAAGGAAGGAAGGAAGGAAGGAAGGAAGGAAGGTGGGAGGGAGAGAGGAAGGAAGGAAAGGAAAGGAAGGGGAAGGGAGGGAGAGAGGAAGGAAGGAAAGGAAAGGAAGGGGAAGGGGAAGAGGAAAGAGAAGGGAAGAAAGGAAAGGAAAAGAAGGAAGGAATGGAGAAAGAAAGGAAGAAAGAAGGAAAGAAGGGAAGAATAGAAAGAAGAGGAAATGGGAGAGGAAAGGTAATGACACACAGAAAGAAACACAAATAGGAATATTTAGCATAATTGGTAAGGTAAGACTTACCACAAACTATAAATAATTATTATCATATGGGCCACACTATCTTTCAGAAAATACATCAATATGAGTTAAAGTCTCGTATTTGTTTGTTTGCTTGTATTTTGCAATTAACACTTTTTTTCTTTCCTCAAAATAGTAAACAGTGCATCTGTGCTTGCTTAGGATGTTACATCATCTCCCCTCCCCCAAATATCTTTTTACCTCTCACATGGGTTACCTAAGCCAAATATACACAAGTAGCACTAAACTAAATCAGAATCTGAGAGAGGCACAGGCATACAGTATGTCCACTGGAGAGTTCTCTGAGCCTGGATGTCACAGGTTTGTCATTATCAGATTAAGTCTGGCCATCTGGGGAACTTATGTAGAGCTTGAAATTCCAGAGCAAGGGTTTGGAACCAGAAGCTCATGGGATAATCTCTTTGGAAAGAAGCCGAATGCATGACAAGCATGAGTACAGATGCAATAGTGAGATCACAAATCCATCCATTGGCCACTTCCTCCATCATAGGATGGTGACAAGGTTAGAAAGAGGGACAAGGTTTCAGCTTGTAGAACTGATATAGTATATTTAGTGAGCATGGTATGTAGATGCATGAGAGCATAGATGCAATATGTATTAATTTTTCAAGAACCAACTTCTATCTTCTCTGGCACTATTCACCAGGAAAAAAAATGAGTAAAAAAATCTTTCAACCATTATGAAAAACTATATAGAATATTCAAAGACTAAGAGGGAAATATGTGAATGATTTCTATCTAAACCTTCCGAGCAATAATAATGGTATCAGAGATCATATGCAGGTTAGATGCACTCACGATAAACAAAGAGGAGCCATAGGGCAGCTCTTATAGAAAGAAGGCATTTATAATACAGTTGGGATTAAATTGATAGTCATACAGTCTCCCTTGTGAGAGCACTTACATTTGTGACTGATGTTCTTTCCAATATTGAATACCATTATTTTCTGCTTTCTTCTTTTATTCTTAAGATGTCATTCATGCTGTACAAAGGATTCTTAACCACTGTCAAAATTCACAAAAAGGTAAAAATTGGAAAGAAGTAGAATTATCCCAAAATCTCCTACACAGAATATTTAGTGGAGAATTTGAAGGTCACTTCATAATCATAAAAGTATAACAGGAAGTGTTCACTCAGGAGTCAAGGGAAAGATAGTTGTATGTAATGATGACAACTCTCATTTAATACATATCAGAAAAGTGACTCATGCTGTCTCAGAAGAGGTCATAGGTGTTGATTTAAGTAAACATACTTTTTTACATTATGCAATTTAAGGACCCTATTAGTAAAATTATGCAAGCATGCCATTGAAAGTATTTCCAATTTTCATCCATATTCCCTATATCTCTAGTAATTCTTAAATCTAATGATTTCTCTGAAAAAAATGTAAAAAATAAAATAAAAGTCCTTATGTTCACAGAAAAACATAACTCTCACCTCTCACTAAGGAGACACCTTTCCAACAGATGGAGACCATTACAAAACTACAACCAATCAAAGTGTAGAGTTGTAGAGCCCAGTCTCAAATGATACATCTATAACACAGCTTCTGTACCCAAGGCTAAAGGATCATTGTGGAAGAGAAGGCAGAAAGACAATAAGAACCAGGGGAACAGGGAATCAGCTATTTCCTAGAAATGTCAGAAACTACATCCATACGATGTTAGCAACAGGCTGAACAAACATGGCCTGAACAAGGCCAAGGCCAATAGACATGCTAATGGGGAAAGCTTCAAGAGACCTCAGCCATAGACAAAGAGGTATAGAGAAATAAGAAATGCTAAGCACAAGGAGAAAAAATCCTCCTGGGGAAGACCACACAAATTGGCTATTCAATTAATAAATTATTCATTTAATAAATGAATTTATTGAGGTCTTTATTGAGTTTGGTGTCAAATACCTAGTAACCAGAGGCAGGAGTGATCTGATGCACCTGTGGTGAATCTTTCTATGACTTTCTTTTTCAGTCCTCTTCAGTCCTGTCTTCTAGACACAGTGAGGATAAAAATGTAGGCTTTCAGCTTTGCCAGGTAAGAGAAGCCAAAAGCTATTGGCTTCACAGAATTCAATAATGGGAAAAGGTATTGCTGAGACTGTAGGGACACTGGCTTCAGTATTTATTAACTGGTCGTAATTTATGGGTGAGATTTCATGAATTCTCTGATTCCTACATTTAAATTTCTGGTGTCTGCTAGTAAGTGACCAAATTAAAGTAGAAACTGAGGTTGTGCGTAAATACTGATACACTGAAGTGTTTTTGCAGTTTGTTAAATCATTTTCCTTGTAGACTAACAGATGGAGGTTCAGATATGATGGATCATGAACCATTGGCTCCTAATGACAACAAAGTGGACATTATTATGAGCACTTTGGAGGGCTGACTATATGGTAGACATTGGAACCACACTAATAGTTAAGTATTCAATCCTGCATCTTCTACTCCTGTATCTTCTAGATCATGTCTTCCTTGTAGTTGCCCTTCTCCTTTCCTACTTGACAGGACTTGGCTCTCCTCTCCAGGATCTTCTTGTGGTCCTTGTCCAGCCTTAGCCTGGTAATAACCACCTTGCTGGAGTAGATGTCCACATGGACTGTTGTACCATTAGCCTTTTCTCGCTGGACTCATTCAGTGTAGATGACATATTTCTTCTTGTATACTCTGACCACTTTGCCAGTCTGCTGGCCTTTAGAATGTCTTGAACAACCTGAACTTCTTCATTCTTTTAAATAGGCATAGACTGAACGTTATACTTCTGTCTCAGATCTTTGAGAAGAAGGGAAGAATTAATCTTCCTCCAAATGTAAGAAGGTGCATTGAAATCCCCTCTGTGGTTCTTGCTTCTGTCAGAAGTCATGAAGGGATTGAATTTCATTTTGGCAGCTGCGATCCAGAATTTTTGAAGCTGGATCAATCAAAACCTTTTGCCTTTGACCATTTTCTACTAACCAAGGGAAGCAGGTCTTCAGAACATTTGTCTTAACCTTGTAATTCCATTCAATCATAGCCTTCCCTCTCACTGTGGCTTCATTAAACTCTTCTGGATTTGTTTCCTTCTGGTTCAGATAACCTCCGTTCTTCAGGCTCTTGGTTAATGACACAATTCAGTATCTTTAAAAATTTATTGATACAAACTAAATTATTACTTACATGTTTTTATAATTAAGAACAAAATACAAATTAAAGTGATTTTAATGTTGAATTAGCATGGTGTTTGCTTTCTCAGTAAAAATTATCAAATAAAATAAAATGTAAAATATAACAAGTGGAGACCATATGTATAATCTGAAAACAGCAGACTTGTAAGATGATGAGCAATTTTAGTTTCACATGTCTACACAATATATTCAGTAATATCAAACAATACCAAAGAAATGATTACAGGACTCTTAAGTTCTGCTAAATCATATGCATCTTTGGAGTATTGTCAAGTTTATAGTGATTTACAAGTACTACAGAAGAGTTTATTAGATTTCATAAATGGCTCTCACAGGAGTTATATACTCTTCTAAAAGAACAATATGCATTGTCTTTTGTAATAAATACAAAATGTACTCTTGGCAAAAAGTTTAGAAGCTGATAACAGAATTTCGATTGGGACTCTGTGTTCCTTACATTTCATTTCTGAGTATTATGAATTTTAACTTAAGTTCTAAACAGAAAATCATGTGGTTGATTTTTTTAGCATTTAATATTATATTGTAAGCTAATTACTTAGTAATAAAGACTGACAGTATTCCTCTGGGAGAAATCTAATTACATTGGTTTGACTGCCAAAGAAATTACTTTAAAAGTGGAGTCATCTTATTGTTAATGCTATGCAAATTGCTATGAAGAAAGTAGCAGTTGCCAGGCTAATTTCATTGTTGTAGCAACATGTGTGAATAAAGAACTGTAAAATTATCCTGAAGGATAAACGTGAAATGGAGTCAGTGATGGTTTTATGAGTGTGGCACTTGCAGGGATAAAAAATGTGAAGGCTGGGGTGAAACCAACCACCTCAGTCAATTAAAAGAAAAGAAAACAAAAGAAAAATGGAGGGGTTGCTCTTGAAATAAAAACAAGAGCATAATGGAGTTGCTCTTGAAATGAATTGGCTCTCAATCGCTAGTATTTTATCTTCTACGAAATCAAAGACAAAAAAAAAAAAAAAAAACGAAGTCCTTGCCCTCACTGTTATGACGTCATCTCTTCAGCTGCTGAATGTAACCACAGGTAGAAAGGCTTACTAACCCTTAAAACTGCTTCAAGATTTTATCTTAGTCAGAAAATCCAAGGTTGAAGAAACAGATGGCAGCAGATGGATGCTGGAGAGGTTCTAAGGAAGGAAAAACACTTATTCACTGCTGATGAAAGTACAAATTAGCACCATACTTGGGAAATCAACGTGAGGGCCCTCAAACAACTGAAAACGGGTGATATGCAGTACCTGGTTATGCCATTCTTAGGCATATACTCAAAAGGGTTTTGTTTTAAATCTACAGAGATACCTGCTTTATTCACAATATCCAGGAAATGAAAAAAGCCTAGATGCTCACCAACTGATGGACGGATAATAAAAGTGCAACATATTTACACAGTGGCATGTGACTTAGCTTTTAAGAAAAACAAAATGGCAAAATTTTCAATTAAATGGGTGGAGGTGGAAAAACTCATCCCTGGTCAAATAACACAGAAGCCAAAAGAAAAATTAGACATTTTCTCTCACTTCTGCATGTTAGCTTTGAATCTGCAGGTAAATCTGTTCCATATGTAATAGCAACAGATGTCAGCAGTTTAGTAAGGGTTTTTAGTAAGAGTTAAGAAGGAGAGGACCTTTGAGGGAAGGGAGATAGGAGAAAGTAATATAAAAGGCTTAGGGGGAATGGTACAGGAAGAGGGTATGGAAGAGGGCAGCTGGAAAGAGACTATGGGAAGGAACAACAAATACTAAAGACCGTTTGAAAGATATGTAAAAATATATTACTATAGAAACACACACATACTCTAATGAGGTGTAATAGTATTACCCTAAAAAGGGAGAGCAATACCCCAACTAGAAATCTCATGGTTGTTCTGTGCTAACTGAGACATACATATCATACACC
Source organism: Mus pahari (assembly GCF_900095145.1). Lineage (NCBI taxonomy): Eukaryota > Metazoa > Chordata > Mammalia > Rodentia > Muridae > Mus > Mus pahari. The sequence goes on along the minus strand of NC_034604.1, from coordinate 79,252,386 downwards.
TCCCCCATGACTGAAGAGTCTTTACAGAAGTGGGCATGGAGACTCTGAAGAACCAGTGATTATCTACAAAGTGAGGAAAATGATGTTTTACATTTGTAACAAGCCAGTTGCACATATGAAATCACACCAATAGTGACAGTGTCTACAAGTCCCTGAGAAAGAGAGAGAGAGAGAGAGAGAGAGAGAGAGAGAGAGAGAGAGAGAGAGAGAGAGAGAGATATTCTACTTTTCTTTAATTTTGTGATATCTTGTAGATAAGCATGCCAGAGCAGATTGCACTTCCAAGACGAGGTAGGAAAGACAAACTGGACTATAATTTGAAGGAAAAAAGTAATCTCACTTTTGGGTGTAAAAGGGGAAGTATATTGTGGGAGGAATTGATACAGGGGTGAATATTGTCAAAATATATTATATGAGATTCCCAAATAACTAATAAAATATCAGTTTACATAAGAAGTATTCCTCTGTGTAATGTATGTCTTATATTAATTAAGATCTAAAAATACATATTCTCAAAAGTTACCATAGTAGCTAAACATTGACATAGAACATACCATACTTACTACATGTAAGCTTTTCATTTATTTAAAGATTTCTTTGTTTGCAGGGCATAGCTTTGAACCCCAGATAGTGTCTGGGAGACAGACAAGTAGATCTCTCTGAGCTTGACATACCCCTAATCTACACAGCGTGTTTCTAGCCTGTCACGGTTATACATATAGTGAGAACCCTCCTCAAAGGAAGAGAGACAAATATAATTTTTATGTATATGTGTTTGGGACTCCCTGCATGTATGTATTTTATATCATCTCTGTGCTTGGTCCCTGTAGAAGGCAGAGGAGGCATCAGATGCTCTGGAACTGGATTAATAGTTGTTTATGAGCTGCCATGTGGGCCCTGAAAACAGAAGCAATGTAAGTATTTTTAACTGTTAAATCATTGCTCAAGTATTGAGGAAAATATCTAAACCCTGTAGTTATATGTAAAATCCCATTTATGTCTTTAACTCTAAATGCAGGTTTAATACACGATGTAGCATATATATATATATATATATATATATATATATATATATATATACACACACACACACACACACACACACATATATAAAATAAAGAATTGCTATCAAAGCAACTTCTTGACTGGTGACAAAGGCACTTCTATAATAATCATTATAATTTGTCATCTCTGTTGCTAATATATTATTTTTCTTAATGTGTATGTCACGGCAGGAGTATTGTGATCATGAAAGCAGGTGACTAAGAATTTAAAAACAGCCTTTTATCCCAGTACTTGGGAGGCAGAGGCAGGTGGAGGCAGATTTCTGAGTTTGAGGCCAGCCTGGTCTACAAAGTGAGTTCCAGGACAGCCAGGGCTACACAGAGAAATCCTGTCTCAAAAAACCAAAAAAAAAAAAAAAAAATTAGATTGCAAGAGCAGCAATTGTTTAATAGCCACAGTAAAATGCACACCAGAAAAGAGAATGGGAGGAAAAATACTCCAGCC
>NC_034604.1:79245237-79250869 GCF_900095145.1 Mus pahari | reverse complement strand
AGCCAGGGCTACACAGAGAAATCCTGTCTCAAAAAACCAAAAAAAAAAAAAAAAAAAAAAAAAAGAATTTAAAAACAAGGTGTTGGTCCCCAGGAGTTGCAGTTACAGTTTACTCAACATGGATGCTGGGAACCACATTTGGATCCTCTGTAAGAACATTATGAAATTTTAACACGGGGACACCTGTTCAGCCTTGTAATTTTCTTTCTTATTTAAATCTAAATAATAGGCTTCCACATATGAACAAAATCTCTACTTTGAGATACCTCTGGTACCACAGGTTAGTATAAAGGCTACTTTGAGAGCATATGCACGCCTGTGTAAATTGAGAGGGACTATTGGAAGACCTCAGAATTACAGAGGACTGTTCATGCTTTCAGTGGGGCATCTGGAAAGCTTAGGACAGAAATGATAAAATCCTAGATTCTAAACATCCATGTATACCTCAATTTGTATTACTGGCTAGATTCCAATTTAGAAATAACAGAAAGTATGTAAGTTCCTATTTCCACTACTATAGCTGGTAAAAATGCCAAATTAGACACATCTATTTTACAAGGGACACAACTAAATCTACACCATTGTCCACCTGACACCCACAAATCTGAATATTGTCATTGATTGAACCATTGATTACTAGACTCATAGACAATATAAGAAGCCACATTTGCAGAATCAATAATAGTCTTTACACCAGATATAGTGAGGCCAAGTATGAAACACTGTAAGATTGGGGCAACCATCAACATCTGGGGCTCACTTGGGAAGGAGTAAGGATGACACAAAAGGCCTCTCTGTCCTCTGGTCTCCTTTAATGAAAGTTTTGTCTCTGTATTTTGGTATACCAAATACTTGCTGGAAAAATAATAAAATTATTGTATTTGAAGTAGGGTTGTCCTGGAAATATTGAGACTATATACTGTAAATGTAAGGAAAAGCTCTCATAATATAGATCATAGATAGGAAGAAAGATTATGAATAGAGATAAAAAGTTGATAGATAATATACACATACATACATATATACATACATACAAGATAGATGGATCTAGAGACAGATAGATATAGATGATAGATAGATAGATAGATGATAGATGATAGATAGATAGATGATAGATAGGTAGATAGATAGGTAGAGAGAGAGAGAGAGAGAGAGAGAGAGAGAGAGAGAGAGAGAGAGCGAGAGAGGTAGATAGCTAGATAGGTAGGTAGATAGATAGATAGATAGATAGATAGATAGATAGATAGATAGATAGATAGATAGGTAGATAGATAGATGATAGATAGATAGATGATAGGTAGAGAGATACTTAGATAGATGGCAGACAAAAATCATTAAACTAGTCTGATTTGAACAGACAAGCATTAAAAATATAATGATAACTTTGGACCTTTGAATTAACATTTAAGAGACTTAAACCATCCTCAGTTTCAGGTCCTCCAACAAATACTATTCATCTTAGTTCATAATATTCATGAAAACCCTCTTTAGTGTACATTTTACACCCCGAAGAAACACCTGCATTTTCACCTCCAACTTAGCAAACCTCCTGGCTTGACCATTTTTTCATTTTGGATTATTCACATTGTCCAAAGGTTTCAAACAACAGCACCTCACACATCTACTTAAACCTTCAGTGGGAAGAAGCTACAATTATAGCCCCTGCAACAAGTCTCACAAAGTGGCCATATTTCAACCCCCCAACTCCCATAAACTGCCATTTATTCTGTAAATCCAGACGTGTTGCCCATCTGTTCTTTAAGTGCCCTCTGCACAGTCCTGACTTGTGGCTTTGACGCTTTATTCTTGTTGCCTGGAGACAGATCGTATCTCCAGTACTGTGTTTTATGTACTATTGTTACTCACTGTCTAGTACTTGTAGCTCACTACCAGTGACTTACATTTTTAATGTCTAGTTATAGATTACCTGTGATTTTCTACTTAAATTGTCAATAAAATGATTGGTGGTTAATGAGCTAAAATTGAACCTTTCCTGCTTTCCTGAGATGATCCCAAAGTATATTATCATAAAGCCTTTTAAAATACTTGTATAATGTCTTCTACAGTTGGCTTGTTCACGCTGATATACAATTTATCTCTCATTTGCAAATAATAATTTTATGGTTTTAAAAAATGTTTAAATTGAAATAGTTTTTCTTCCATCATGGTGAAAATAGCAATGTTACTATTTGCCACATGGCACCACAGTTTCACACTGTACGTTCCACAAAAGTACCAATTTACTGTAAATATAGAAAATTTTAAAATATCAGGCTCTTATTGGATTTATTTGGATCATTGTTGAAAATATGTTTCTCTTGGATAAACAGGATTATTAGCAAATATTCATGAAGGCATACATGTAAATGTTTTCTCCAGTAAATTGTCTAAAAATCTACACTGACTGCTTCTCACTACGACTGTTGACTTATGTTTTTCTTGTTTACTACTAACCATCTTTCTTTTCAAACAGACAACTCTAAAATTATCCATCATATGGTTTTTTTCATTTTAATGTCTTAACTTGTGCTACAATTTGTACCATGTTTCTTCTCATTTAATTAAACTGTATTTTATGTATCATGATCTTATGTTTTCTAAATAATAAGATAGTAGAAATAATATTTTACTGGCATTATATAGTACATTCTCATTTCAGAGACCTGGAAGCTTTTAAACCAGATTTTCTTTACTTTAAACTTAAAAATAGGAAGTTGTTATTGTTCCTAGTGTTGTTAATATGTAATTTTATTTCCCTGAGGTTTGGGAATATGGCTTTTAAAATCACTACTTTGGGGAAGTTTTATGATAGCTAAGTTCATTTTGTTTGTATATTTATGCTCTGATCATTTGAAAAGCTAACTCTATTTATTGGAACTTTTTCTGAGAAAAGAACAAATCTGTGTGCAACCAAATTTATTATTACAATATAAAAGTTTCCATCCCAACTGAGATCAGATTCATAAAAGTGCTAATTTTGAACAAAAAATAGAGACTTGATTTGAACCAAGAATTAGGTATCTGAAAAGCTTCAAGGCTCTTGGGACCATATGGAGAAGAAGAGGAATTCATATACCTCATAATAATATTGTTTATCTACGTGAAAAGTGATGATGAACTCACATATTGCAAGATAAAAATGAACTATTATTGTTCGGACTGAGTTAAATCTCCCCATGTCTTTCTTTGCTGGTTTGCTTAAGGAGGAGCACTTTACACCCTAATAGTCATTTACATGGTATAATATCCACATGGTAAGCCACAGACTCTACAGACCAAACTCCTCCACATGGTTTCTCACCCACGCATAAGACTTTACCTTTAACTAGGATCTTTCAAAACATCACGGAAATACTCAGCTAGCAATTTTTAGATCCAATATATCATCAGGGAGAGTAACCTCACTGATAGTAAATGTCCCTGTAGACTGTCATTCTGAAAGCCCCTGGTGGTTGGTGGGCTTTTTTTTTTCTTTCCTCTTTTCCTTTATTCTGACTACACAGAAAGTGGTAGATGAAGAGGAAGTTCTGCAGTAAGGCCCCAGCTCTGCATGGTGTTCTCAAAGGTAGTTTAGCTTCCAGCTATGAACTGTGGTTTTTAATGTACCTGTGTTGGGAAATGGTCAGGCACAAAGAGCTAATGCCCGAATTTTATTAGAGGACTACTACTGTGGGTTTTTTAGGCATGAGAACAAAAGAGGAGTCTGCGTATGATCTCTACATTCCCCAGAACTTTACGTCCATGTCCTTGAGGATAAAACTGAGGACATTCCAGAAAGCTTAGATAGTTTAAGTCTTTAAAAAATATTGAAGTGAAAATTAATCAAAACATATGAACACTTTTAGGACATATTCAGTTTGCTTCAAGCGCCCTAGAGATCGCTTTTACAAGTTCAAAAGATACCAGTAACTTATTTCCAGTAATTTTCTTATTGTCATCTAATTCTCTAACAGTTTTCTAAACACATATCCATGCATGTTTTGCCTACAGCCATTAGTCTCAACCTTATGAGACTTCATATAACTATAAGTTAAATAATAGGAAGGTCAGACATCAGCGGTCTCGTATTGCTAACACGATAAATGAGAGAATCTGAATACCCGTAAACCCTGATCTTCCACCGGCCGATTGAGGAGAAAGGGAGTTGCCTTCTTAAAAGGCTTCTAGAAAGCAACTAAAGGCTGCATCTGTCAGTCCACGGCCATGAGATGAGAAGGGCTTGGATCTTACCCCACAACCATGACTCCTTTCACAGGGGAATGTTGAGCTATGTCAACCAGACTTGCAGACTAGTGCCTATTACCTCCAGTAACTCCAGCCACAGAAGTCTGCAGGGGGGAGGGGATGCTCTCACCTCATTATTGGCTGCCTCATCTCAGTGTCAGATTCTACTAGGAAGGGGAAAATTCCTCTCTCCTCACACAGTGAAAAGTCCCCTTAGTCTAGCTGCCGGCTTTCCTCTCTTCAAATTTTATATCTTTCTGAGACCCTGAATATGTGAGTCACTAGGTATTCAGGATGTAAATCCTTATTCTAAATATCAATTTTAATTGTTCATTTAGACTCTGTCCTTGTTTATAAATGTATGGATGACATCATCACTGTTTTTTTTTCTCTATTTAATACCAAAAATGTTTAAGACTTAAAGTGATGATGGGTTTTAGGGAATGTTGAAGTTGACACAAACATATTGTGTATTTCGTTTCTGAATTTAAGATGCCAGTAATCTGTTTGGATGTAGGTATTTTTGAAATGTGAACATAGAAGAATGTGAACATAAAGATTAGCAGTAAAAATGCATTGCAGTTAAGATGTAGATGAACCTAAAAATTTGTCACTAACAACACAACAAACAGGTCACCACCAAAAAGCAAGACTCACAAGAGACTTCAGATGGAGAAAATCATAAAGGGAAACAGAGGAAAGGGAGAGGAGAAGCATGCGTTCCAAGGGTTGTGGCTGTGTCCTGGGTACAGCTTATGTCAGAATTAGTGTCTAAGCAAGTATCAGAGTAGAGCTGAATTTACTCTAGCAAGGGTGCCTTCTCCACCATTTTTGCTCCTATGTTGAAAAACTTCAGAGAAGTCAGAGAGAAAAACACCCTTGAGAAGGAGGTCTCAGGCTTTCGAGAAATCTTTCCACTATTCACAGAAACTATTTAATTCTCCAATCTTCTGGAAAATATATCTCAATTTAGTGTACAAAAATAAATGGAGAAGTCATAGAACTACTCCCCAGAGACATATCTATTGAGGCCAGTGTCCCTCATTTTCTACAGACCTTTTCCTCTCTATCTGTCTTTCTTCAGAAGAAAAGGAGAAAGAAACAAGACTACCACAAAGGACAAGTTCTCTGCTATTGTAGGGATGAAAACTAGACCTGGAAACTGTCCTGATGACATTACTCCACAGTAAGAGAACTTGAAGAAGAAGGCTGTCATACAGCACTGGACCTTAAAAATCTTAGGTTGATAAAATCAAGAATTGACAAATGGGACCTCATAAAACTGCAAAGCTTTTGTAAGGCAAAAGACACTGTCAAAAAGACAAAAAGGCCACCAACAGATTGGGAAAGGATTTTTACCAATCCTAAATCAGATAGAGGACTTATATCCAATATATACAAAGAGCTC
>NC_034604.1:79200505-79243017 GCF_900095145.1 Mus pahari | reverse complement strand
ATTTGAAATGTAAATAAAGAAAATAATAATAATAAAAAAAATCTTAGGTTGAACATCACTCTGAAATAAAAAATGGAAATCATTCTGTCCTTATATTTTTATTTTTTATTTATTTTTAATTTTTAATTTTATTGCTTATTTTATTTAATTACATCTCAAATGTTTCCCCTTTCCCAGTTAACCCCCCATCCTCTCCCCTGCCCCCACTGCTTCTATGAAGTTACTCCCCCCACACACACACACCTTCTCCTAACTTAGTGCCCTATCATTCTCCTATGCCGGGTCATTGAGCCTCCAGAGGATCAAAGGTCTCCCCTCCCATTGATGCCAGATAAGGTAATCCTCTGCTACATATGCAACTGGAGCCATGGGTCCCTCCATGTATACTCTTTGTTTGTTTGTTTGTTTTAGATGTATTTATTTTATTTATATGAGGACACAATTGCTCTCTTTAGACACACCAGAAGAGGTCATCAGATCCCATTACAGATGGTTGCGAGCCACCATGTGGTTGCTGGGAATTGAACTCAGGACCTCAGAAGAGCAGCCAGTGCTCTTAACCACTGAGCCATCTCTCCAGACCCCTCCCCCACCATGTTTACTCTTTGGATGGTGGTTTAGTCCCTGGGAGCTTTGGGGAGTCTGGTTGGTTGGCCTACTTTTATAATTTCTGTGAATCTTGAGGAAACCAAAGAAGTGTGTTTTGATTTTCTGACATTATAAATTCTGTATAATTTACTTAATTAAAGATTTAATTTTATAGTAGTAACATTTTATTGCTTTTTAAAATTTATCAGAGTGTTAGTGAAGGACAGGAGCTAGACACTTTGAGATGGTTCCGTGGCATCAATAGACGCTGTTTAGTTCCTAACTCATTAATCAATGTGAGTGACTCAATCTTGGCTTCATAAAATGTCTACAAAGCTTACAGACATCCCACAAGGCAGGCTTGACACCCAAATACAATCAATACTATTCTATAAAACTTATACAGGATACTGATTTTTTAAAGGAAATATTTATGTAAATTACAAACTATCATGTTTTTAATTTATTTTGAAGCAGTATAGAAAGATATCCACACTCATTCAAATGATTTTTCCCCATAGCAATCTATGAGGAGGCATTGACATTAATGGCACATAAATGTTGGTTATAGAAAAGATGTCCTTACTATCTTTTCTTCAATGAAATCTTTGGTGCAATATGAAAATTTTAAGTGCTAATTAATCCTACAGTTTTCTAATAATGTTTCAGTATCAGTCATCTTTTAAAATATGATATTATAAAGCGGGCATCAGACATGGTTCTATAGACAATACACCAAGTCAGCAAGTTTCAAGAATCCTGTTTATGTATCAGTAAGATGAATCATCACAAACGTCTCAGTGAAAAAAATGTTCAGTTAATCTTGAAAACTCAAAGAATAACAGAGAACATAGCTATGCTTATCACTTGGCCACTTTGAACTTTACAAGGTGCTGCCTAAGTGATTACTAAGTAAAGTATTATGAAATTGTTTCTTGTGACCCTCCCTTTTCCCCTGGGTGATGTTGGCAACCTGAGGCCTTTGAGAACCAAAAGAGCAAAAGCAGGTGTGGGAGTTTGGGGTGAGGCTTGGAGGTTGGTGGCATGGATACCAATAGTTTGAATTCTAGGATCAGCTGCAGCAAGACAGCTCAAGTTTATACAGGGTGAACAAGGGTTATATACATCTTGGGGAGTGGATAAAGATTTCCAGGGTAAATGTATATTATAAGCTAAGGTGGTAATGCTTCATTGACATGAAGAGGAATTCCAAGAACCTACCCAACCTGTCGGGTATGATCTTATTAGAGTACAGGAAGCTGAACCTGTAATCTGGCCATAGACTACATTACTTGTGATTTTCCTTAGAGTTATTTGGAGGTTACAGGTAGGAAGGGCTTATTGCTCACAACACAGTACCTAATTATCATATGTCCAGAAGGGCTGAGAGGGGTTTACGTTCTTTATCATAAAGCATTTACAGGAGCTTTGTGCACAGTCATCCTCTAGATAAGGTCAGGCATCTTGGCTTAGAGACAATGGCCAGATATGGTCAGGAAGAGACAGTGAGTCCTCAATTTTGCACCTGGACTGGAGAGCTCATTTAGATAAGGTCGATTATCAACTTAATAGCAAGGTCTTCCAACAATTTTACATTTAATACTTTAGCAGAATTTTAGTAAATACAAATGATCAAACTATCAGTTTAAGAAAGAAAGAAAAAGTGATACATTTAGAGATTAGTAGGTATTTCTTTTCGTGAATAACTACAGGAGTTACAGGAACCACAGAGGCCAATGAACCTTCCCTGGGGTGCATGCCATGGAAAGTTAGACTTGACAGTGCAATAACATGGGGAATTTACACATTCCCCACTTTGTCAGAAACAGGTAAACCTCACATGGAATGTGACACAGTATCAACTCCCTCAGGATGTCTTTCAAGTGGCAGAATATCAAAGACATCTATCATAGAACAGAGCACCCAAAACACAGGTCCCTAGCCACATTATCTAATGTTATTGTCATTTAATCTGCAGTTGCTGGTTTATAGACACTTTCATTTGCTAACTATTCTAAATAATGTCTTCTAAAAGCCCAATGATTTATTTTGGAAAATTATGTTTGCTTTAAAAGTAACAACAATGGCCAGCAAAATGGTTGGCAGGTAAAGGTGATTCCCTCACAAATCCAATGGCCCTGGATTCCACAGCACTCCCTAAAAAGGAAAATCCACTCCCTAAAGTTGTCTTGTGATCTCTACTTACATTCTATGAAAATGCCTAAACACACACACACACACACGTATACACACACATTCACACAGATTCTCATACACACACATTCACACAGAATTTCATAAACACACACGCAAACACACACAAACACACAAAAACATAAATAATAATACTTGATAATAAAAAAGAAAAAAGAAAACTAGAGATACAGTTCACTAGTATAGTGTTCAGTATGTGAAATCTTTTAGTTTGAAAACAATAAGAAAAACAATAATTACTAAATTTTAATGACTAATTATATAATTATCAATGACATTATTTAAAAGATTGAACTTAAACTCGTTTTGTCTAAAATGAAATATAACCATATCCATGTACTTCTACTTTAATGAATTATCTAAATAGCCTGAGCAGGAAGTCTGATACTACCACAATATTTAGAATTGTAACTAGTAATTTGTCAAGAATATCAGTCGATTAGTAAGAGCACTTATTTCCTTGTGTCACGAGGATTAAATGAGGCACTTCACATAAAGCACCGAGAACACAGTCTGCATACATTAAACTCTGAATAAAGAATTGCTTTTATAATTCCCAGAATCTTGAGTAATGAATGAGGCAACATATTACAGTTTGTTAGTTTCATAATGTTTCTTTGAAATGTACATTTCTTAAGCATAATCCTAGAAAAACAAATAACTCAATTGACAATGCAGGTAGAGTCGATGGGAATATTATTTTACAGGACAAAATTGCTTCTGGGAATCAAGAATCCAACCCCAAATTGTTAATGGAAATGAAATAAATGTTTTATCTCATAAATTGAGCCTAGAGGGAAGGTCCCATTCAAAGCAGTATGATGTCAGAGATTTACTCATATGTTACAATGCAACTTCTGAACCTGCCTGTCCATAAAGCTCTCACATAGTGCAGGCTTCATACTTGCTTCAAAAGTGTTCCATGAATGATATTCAAGTATTTGAGCATCCAGAGGCAAAGAAAGACCTTGTGTTAGCCATCATGTCTTGGGAGCCCTAATCCTCTCAGAAGTGTTGTTTGGCATATCATTTCTCAATTTGGCTAAACTACTCACTGCATAAAAAGAAGATGCCCAGCTTATGTCCACTAGAATAATAATCAAGTAACTATAATGTCAGCAGTACACCAATTGTTCCCTTATAATGTCACTCACTAAGATAAAGAGATCCCTGTATTCCCACTTCTATGAAATCTTATCCATTTTCATCACCAATACCCCTCACCAGAGGGTTATATTTGTTAAACTGATAAATTTCCATTGGCATCTTGATATCACATGCACATTTGACGTCTTGAGTTCATGCTTGGTGTGTGATGTATGAGGCTAGGAAAGGGCACAGAGATATACATACACCCATCATGATAGTTACATGGAGAGCATTCCACCACCCTTTAACCCTTTTGCATTCTACCCTGACTTTCTTCCCTGTAATGTTGAAAGCATACAGATGGTTTCATTTTGTGAAGTTTTTCCTACCTGCAGAATATCAGACAGTTGGATCCTACAGTCTATAGTCTCCACCAATTAACTTCACAATGTGCAGTCAGCCTTTTAACATGGCTTTTCATAACTGGAAGATAACTGAATAGTGATTCTTTTTAGGCTTTACTTTGGTTTGCATATTAATTAACTTACTGGACAATGTCTTGGTTGTTATGGCAGCTTCATTATTAGGAACAGTTACTCATTGACAGAGATTATATGGATATATATATATATATATATATATATATATATATATATATATATTTAACTTTGATGTGTAACGTGGTATATACAGTTTTATGTGTGTGAAGGATGGTGGGTATGCTTGAGTACACGTTCGAGTGAGCACAGGTATATGCATTTTCTGCAGCTGTATACATGCTGCATATCACAGGATATTCTCAGGCATCATTCTCAGAATTGCTCCCACCACTTTTAGGACAGGTTCTCCCATAGGCCTGGAGCTCACTAATTATGCAAAGCAGGCTATCCTGATCTGTATTGATCTGTAGAGATCCTCCTATATCCACCTCTGCAAATCTGATGCATTTTAAAGAACTAACCTGACACCCCATGCCCTGTGACACTCTGTGACCTACCAGATCCCACGCCCTGTGACACTCTGTGACCTACCAGACCCCACGCCCCTGTGACGCTCTGTGACCTACCAGATCCCACGCCGCCCTATGACACTCTGTGACCAGATGTTGCTGCTCCCTCCTCTCTTTCTTGGCATATTTTGATCAAAATCCTGGGCTCTTGTTCTAAAGATACAGTGGTGCTTAATTATTTGGGGAATTTTTTTTTTTGGTGTTGTTCTAACTTCATTAAAATAAAGAAATTAATCTAAAATAGGCTTTCATTTTAAACAGATCTCATAAATAGAATTAGCAACTTCAGTGTTCATTCCACACAAGAAATATTTGATCACATAGAAGGATTTTAGTTGCTTTAAAAACCTAAAACATTTATCCTGTGTTTATTAACATAATATGATATGCAGTGATTTTCCTAAATCTTTACTAAATTAGTATTTGAGATGGTTCATAAATCAATTTAATTATGATATACACGCACATAAAATCCAAAAGTTTTTTTTATCAGATTGAGTTTTAATTTTTGAAACAAACTTTTAAATTATTTTTCAAATACATCTTAATATTAATAATTTGTTTTGAGAAACCTGTTAATCTCACATTTGAAATACTTGCTGAGCACCAAGTAAGTACCAGGGACCTCATACAAACTACTGTTCACTCTTGTAAAAAACAGAGAGAAGTTAAATGTCTTTCATAGGAAAGTAAATAAAAACAAAGCAAAACAAAACAAAAGCAAAATCACCTGGACTTACCCCAAGCAGCCCAACTTAGGGTGGAAACTAAATCCTGTTTCTTTTGGACTCTTCATCAAGTGATCAACAATTCACACTCATTTTCAGGCAGCATTAAATGGCTCGGCTGGGGTGTAGCATTTTGCTTCATTATAAAATAAAATTTAAAAGTTATTCTTGACTTATTAAACTATGTTGATCGCCTGCTTCTGAAAGCTGATGAAAAATGTACCAAATCTGTAATTAGTAAGAGAAAAAAACAGAACTTGGAGTCCTTTGGGATGTGAAGTTAGTCATCCACATGGAATACTTTTCTATTTGATGGGTAATTACGATATATTTAGTAGAGGTCTGGCATCTATTTTCTTCGTAACATATAATTAATACCCTGGTGTTTTGTCAGTTCATAAACCAGTTTTCTTATAGTCTAGTATGAAACTGTTATTTTTGACCCGTAAGTGGTTCAGGAATTAGAGACGTGGAATAGAAAGGAGAGGACACAGACACTCATTGTTATTCATTAGGTATGGAGAGGACAATAATTTGTATTTTGACAAGAACCTGGATTTTGGGCAAGTTACTAAACAATTATGTGCCTTACTTTCTAACTACAAAATGGGTGTTGTGGGCTACATTCCTATGTAGAGACCCCTATCTCCCCATTCCCCTGAATATGCCTTGAGAAAGAGTCTTAGAAATCTAATAAAGTTTAAACAAGGTAATATAACAACTTCATTGATGCCCTTGCAGTAAATTTCCAAAAGGAGACAGTGTAGGAGGTAACTCCAGGAAGGACTAAGGAACCCAAATCAGAGACAAGGATGGGCAAAGATGTTTTAAGGAACTGGCTTCAACTGGGCGTGGTGGTGCACACCTTTAGTCCCAGCACTCGGGAGGCAGAGGCAGGCAGATTTCTGAGTTCGAGGCCAGCCTGGTCTACAGAGTGAGTTCCAGGACAGCCAGGACTACACAGAGAAACCCTGTCCTGAAAAAAACAAAACAAAACAACAACAATAAAAAAAACCCAAAAAACAAAAAACAAAAAGGAACTGGCTTCAATAGCTCTATAATCTTTAATCTTTAGGGCAGAGAAGTATACTTTCACATTGGTACAGCCATTAGTTTGTTTGTTGAGACATTGTCTTATGTAGCAAGGGGAGACCTGAAACTCACTATGTAGCTGAGAATGCTCTTGAACTTCTGACCTTCCTATCTTTACCTCACAACTGTAGAGTTTATGGACGATGGCACCATACAGAGTTTCTATGGTACTAAGAATAAGAGCAAGTTCTTCTTGTAACATAGGCAAGCACTCTATCAAGGAACCACATTCACAACTTACTTCTAAACTTTGAGACAGGATCTTATTCTATAGCAGAATTTGAACACACACTAAAGAATGTAGGCCAAGTGTGCCTCCAGCTTGCTGTACTCTGACTTGAACCTCATGAATTCTAAGATTCCATTCAATTCTCTGCTGTAGTATTGAAAGGGGTTTGCTGAACTGATGTCAAGCCAGGATAACTGCTTGCCAGATAGCCCCTGAAAACAAGAGAATGTTTGCAAATTTATTACTGTCTCGACACTCCAATAAGTATTTCCTTGGCCAGATGCCATGGTCTTCACATTCATCTTCTAGGAACATGTTCAATTAGTAACATACAAGAGGCTGATTATTGTACAGTAAGGAACAAAAAGCAAGCATATCAGACTGGCATCTCATGCACTATGTAAATTTACTGCAGAGTGCCACCTTCTGGGCCCCAATTTGGCACAGAGCACACAATTTCCAAGGCAAAGAGACAAGGTGGCTGAATATGAATAAGGCAAAAACAGCAACAGTCTTGCAAGTGTTATTATTAAGAGTTTGGATAGGGGAGGTCTATGTTAGAATGCTAGGACATGTTGGCAAGCTCTGATAGAATATTTTAATTATGTTAGTCAAATTACATAATTTGATTGCTGGACCTTACTGTTTTGATAGTTGGATCTTTGTGATTCGTTTCAGAAATAAGTCAGTGGTTAAATAAATGAATAGACCTTGGTGGTAAGCTTTAAGAATGTGCTCTACCAGTTTAACAAGAGGAAGAAGGATAAAAGGCAAAACCTGGCAGGGCAGTGTTTGCCATGCTTAGGCCTGCTAGAGCCCCTCACCCCTGCCTTTGTGTTTCATTGTTGTGTCTTTAGGTATTGAATAAGCTGGATAAGCCATTCTTTCTGGTGGCTTTCTGCTAGTTAGTGGTGAAGGTCAAGGAAAAGGGAGTCTTTTAATCTTTCAGAACTGAAAGTGGGTCCTGCAGAGGATAGGAGGAAGAATAGGAGGATGAGAAGGAAAATACAAATTCAATTTGCAGTGGGTGGAGGAGCTAGATGGTTCCCTGAAGCCGTAGATTGGTGATTGCCTCATGCAAGTCATCTGGCTTATAAAAGGGCATTTGCCGAGCCTGAAATCCCCCTGGAGGCCATCAGGGTACTATTCCCCGGCCGGGATAAGGTGTTTATGGGCTAGTGGAGGAAATGGCATCATCTTCAGTGACAAGATGTTGGTAGTATGTGAAGATCAGCTGATTAAAAGTCTGGTTATTGATTTGTCAAACTTGTTTGGTTAAGAAAGAAAAACAGCAGTTGAAGACTAGACAAGAAAAAAAAAATGGAATAACAAAGATGATAAAGAGAGGCCCAGAGAAGGCCAGGTCCAATTCATTAGGGGAAGCTGGAACCAGCTTACAGAGCTGGAATCAAAGAGGAACCTTCATCTTAGTTGGTCCTCAGAAAGGCAGGTTAGCTTATAGACATTTTTTTCTACCACCCTGAATGTATTGTTGTAGTAGTTACATTCTCTGATAAACAGACAAGCTCTCCTTTTCTCGCTGTTGAGAGATCTAAGGCCTGACAGTTTTGGAGAGGGCTCCAGGCCAGAGAAGTAAGCTGTTGTTGGACAGAAGCCAGAGATTGAACCATGGAGTCTATAGAGAGCTGTAATTTGGTCACAAAATCATGAGCTGTGAGGACTGAATGTCCCAAAGCACTCCTGGCCATGGCTATCCCAGTTAAGGCAGTAGCCAGACTTGTGCCAATAATTATAGGCAGCAGTGCAGCCTTGGGGGGAATGAGCTTTTTAGAAGAGCCAATAGAATTCAGATTGGACATAACTCTCAGTTGGGGACTATTGCCACTAAAAAACTGAATCCAGCTGCATGTTTGAGCATTGGAGGAATTGAAAGGAATTATCAGATTTGTTTTGAACTACTTCTAGAATTTTTTGAAAGCTAATTGGTTTAAGGGCATCTCCACTCAGGCCAGAGAGGAGACAAGTAATGAAACGGTCTCCAGCCTGACAATTATTATTATTTTTCCAGTTATTATATTTCCAGTTAGGATCGATGTGGGGGACTCCTGGAGCTCTGGTGGGATAGGTTTGGTCTGCTTGATGTATTTGGCCTGTAAATTCACTTTTCTTTCTCCCGGCTGTGTTTGCATTTCTCGAGGCTATTAGAAAGGATCATCCAGCGGTCAGGAAAGGTAAAGTCACAGGACTGGATTAGGTATTGGAGTTGTTGGATGAAGGTGACTGGGTCTGAGGTAAAGGAACCTAGACATTTGTCAACCTGGGTATATTCACTACGAGAAAAGGAGTTATGGACACAAGTAGGACCATATTTCACAGAGTGTGGAGTCTGACCTTTCACACAGTGTAATGTCCAAACTTTGTGAAGCAGTTAGCAGTCTGAAACTTGAGCAGTCACCATTGCTGCTATACATGCTGAACTGCTTGCTAATGAAGAGAAGTTCTTTTACTATTGAGGCTTTCCACAGGAAGAAATAAGTTTACCAATGTTAAAGAAATCAACTTTAAAAAAAATTAATACCACATGAGTAGGGTCTTCAAGTTGGCTCAGCATTTAAAAACGATTGCAGGCCATCTAGCCTGGAGGAGTATGCATATATATATATATATAAAATTTCAGAAGTAAGAAAGATTGCCTCAACAGGATGGAAGTTTAGAATATGCTTCTAAAAGTCTCCCTTTGATTTCTACATGGCCTTCATTTGCATCCCTATACACACAAACACACACACACACACACACACACACAGCCATTACTATCACCAAGACCAATAATAGTAAATACTTAAAAAAACTGTAAGCATTAATGACAATTATATGTAAGCTCACTTATTACAATGTCTAAATTAATGTTTGACTAGAGTCCCATTGCCTAGCCAATAGATGCAAAATTATGTATCCTGAAAGAATGCTTCAGAACATGTCTGCTGCGGCCATTTATCTCACAAGTAATTGTAGCAACAGTTTACAGAATGCCAATGCCCTACCTTAATGACAGGGAATTCTAGGAGGTTTTAAGGGTACAGCATTTAATTTGCTTATAAAGTTGGAGCCATTCCTCAGACTGATGGGTTTGAGCAAATTGTTTTAGCCTCTGTTTTCCATGATCTCATCCTAAAGCAAATATTCTGAGCCCAGTAGTGCCTGCACTGTGAGGTTATTTAATGAAAATGACATCGTACCTTGAAACTTTCCTTGTCATATTCAGTTATTCTATGAGAGGTTTGTTTGGTACTCAGAGAAAATCACAATGTCAGTAAATATTGCTTGTATTATGCAAAGTATCAAGAAGACAGCAAAGTCTGAGATTCATGATGCCAATGATCGCAAAAAGACCTTGTGACATGGTAGGTAGAAGCAAGAATAACCACTCACGAATGTGGGTCTGAGGAAGTCATCTGGTTAATGTAACTAGTCGAGTTGACTCAACTATGAGGTATAGAAACAGGGACAATACTTTCAGTCACAGAATGGTATAATCCCAACCTTTGGTTTTCTCATCTGTGATTACTGTAAAACAAAGTGAAACATACATGCAAACACACACAGACAAACACATACACAAAGGTTTTGAAGGTTATTTTTGTGAAAAGTTAAGTAAAACCCAAACATTTTTAGTCTGCTTCAATTGCATGTTTATAACTTTTTGTTACCTATTATTAGGAAAATTCTTTTCTTATGAAATTGTTAGTTAGTTAGTTAGTTTTTTTTAATGTTTATTGATTTTATTTTTTAATTTTCAGTGTCTTGGATTGAGTTGAAGTTTTCCTTGTACCGTAAGCAAATGTTCCTCAAGGGGTCGGATTTATAATTTGGTGAGTTTTGGTATCAGCTAATTAATATACTAAGTATCAGCTAAAAGATATATTTGATAAATTGTACTTCCTTTTTAAAGAAAATATATAACTGGTTTTGCTTTCATTTTAATCATTTAAAGCAATCATAAGATATTAATCATGCACTACTTTGAGAAAAGAAAGTGATATTTAAAAGGATTTATTTCTTCTTATTATAAATTAAACCTTGTTATCTGATTGGCAGTTGCTTTTTCTTCTTCAACATTTTCATATTTAATATAAGATGTCACTTTAAAACAAAAGACATAAAAATTCTGAAATGCAAATTATAATTTTCATGGTTAATCCATGGTACCTGCATCAGTTTTAGGCTAGGTATAAGCATTAGACATGTTTGTTTACCTAAAATAATCGTTAATTTTATTGATAATCATTTGTACTGAAAACTCCTTTAAAGCATTGAAAAAATGGTAATAGCACAAATAGCTCAGTTGATAGCCTTACAAATCAATTACTTGAGGTTGACCATCATCCAGGTCCAAAGTCAGGCATAATGATGCCCTCTTTTAATTCCAGAGCTGGGGTAGTGGAGACACGAGGACCAATGTTTCCTTGATCAATCAGCCTAGCCTACCAGATGTGTCCTAGTACATTAAAACAATATTGAGCACAAACCCAAGGTAGCATATATACACATGGACACTCACATATGCATACTCATGTATGTTCACCTGCACACTCATGAGCACATATGCACTCAAATGGAAAATCTTTACTAAGACAAAATTAAAAATGATAGCCACGGGTAGTTTTTTACAGTAAAGTGAAATGTATGGAATACAGACTTCCTGAAAAAAATAGAATTGTTTCCATTTTAGGAAAAAGATAACTTCCAGAGCCAATGTTTTGTGTATTGAGGAACTTTCTTCTGAAGCCACTGAAGGAAGGTAATATAAACAATTATGTAAATCCACAAATGGTCAAGAAAGTCTCTGCTTTTTATAGTTGTGATAGATCCTTCTATGTACAGCATCCACTTGATTAATACACAAATATCAAATACCTACCCATTCAAAATAAGTATGAATTTACCAAAATCACATTGCCCAAGTTAAGCAATTAATTGATCCATTTCAACTCAGCACATAAAGAATTTCAAAAATCTTATCCTAATGATGACAAAGGAACAGGGTCAATGGGATCAGACAGGAGAATCCAGGGAAATGTTCAAAGGAGTGTTCTCTCTCTCTCTCTCTCTCTCTCTCTCTCTCTCTCTCTCTCTCTCTCTCTCACACACACACACACACACACACACACACACACACAATATGTCTTGGGGAGTAGCAAAGAGATATGTATTTCATCTTTAATATCTGAATGAATGTCAGTTCATTTTACAGGTGTAAAAGGCTTAAAAGATGAAAAATAACTTTAAAATAGAAAATACATACTAATTCTATGTATATAAATTCATGTATTTCTTACCCCCTTTAATGTTTGACACGTGATTATCTTTCCCCACAATCTTTTCATCAATGTTGTCAGAAATGTAGACATGCACAGAGGAAAAACTGTAATAGCCTTAAGGGGCATGCTGCAATTCTCTGTCACAGAAAGACAAATAAATGAGAATAGTGCTGTTGGTTTTTAAAATATCTACTTCAAAACCAAAAAATGGATTCTGCACAATAATTCTAGCTTATCGAATAGCTGTGGATGACAACAAATTCCTTTCTTCCTATTGTAATATATAGTCCATGGTAAAATGATGTGAAAGAACATTTTTTTACATGTCTCTGGAAAGATTGCAAAAATTACACTTGAGTATTAAAGATCAAAATTTTATTAACCAATTATTATTTAGTAGAATGTAATTGTATTTTTGTCTGCCAAAATGCAAAAAGTTGTATACGGCAACAAAATTATATGTAAATCCACTACGTACAGAGATTATAATTACATGATTTCTCCCATTTTCTTTCCTTCCTTTAAACACTCCTTGCTCCATTTCAAAATCATGATTTCTGTTTTTCTTTTTTGCTTCTTTTTTGTTGTTACATGTATTTATGTATCATATATATGTACAAATATATAAATGCTAAAGTGCCTTGTCCAGCCAGTATAATGTTACTTGTACGTATGTTTCCAGATCTGACCATTTGGCATTGGATAACCAATTGGTATGCTCTTCCCTGGGGACGACCATTTCTCCCATTCCCAGGATCCCTAGCTTGTCTGCAGTTCCTTGTGTAGTACTGAGCCCCACCCACAGGCTTTCCCTATCACAGGAGAACCTGTAACCTCCGCTTTCCTAAAACAGTGAATTTACTGACTGCATATTAAATATTTGTCCCTGCACTGCACACAACTATTTTCCTCACCTTTCTCCAATGAGACCTTTCTTTGCAGTAGAGTGAGACCATTAAAGAAAAATGCAACTAATCGAAATACTGAGTTATGGATTCCAGTCCCCAGTGGATATATCTACAAAATATTCTTACCTTTTGCTAATGGAGCATTGTGGAAGAAAGAGTGGAAATATTGTAAAAGCTACAGGAACACGGAGTTTGTTTTGTGATTATATACCTCAGGAACATCAGACTCTATTCTCATAAATTCTCACCAACATGACTGCCTAAAAAATTAGCCAAGGAAAGAAAACACTACTGTCATTATTTTTTTCAATACCCCAGTTTTATTCAAGGGCCTCTAGACAAGCATTCAATGATCGATCGACAATCTAGCTATTCTTTATAATTTTTATTCTAAGACATGGTTTCATCTAAGACTAATCTTCTCTAGGCATATCTTGACTCTCCTGACTCAGATTTCTGAGAAACCAAGATATTCTAGCCAAGTTCCATTACCTTAAGCCGTTTTACAGGATGGACTGGGCATAAGAGTGGGTTTAGAAGACGTAGGTTAGCAAAAGTAGAACTCCAGGGCAATGCACAGCTGGCAGCTAGCAAGAGTGCACAGCTGAGCAGTCAATGACTCCAATGCCAGTGCACATCTGTGTATCCAAAACCAGTGCACACCTGAGCATCCAACATCAGTGCAAGTCTGGCATGCCAACCAGTGAAAAGCTGAGCATTGAATACCAATGCATATTGAGGATTCAATACCAGCCCAATGTCAGTGTAGAGTTGGGGACCTAATGTAAGTACACAGCTGGACATTTAATGCCAGTGCACAGTTGGGCATTCAATGCCAGTGCGGAACTGAGCATATTATGTCAGTGCACAGCTTTCTTCATGAAACAGCTCAGAGGGTTTAGAGACCCTGGGAGAGTTTATAGAAACTTACTTACAGTTGCAATCAGAGAAACATGTGTACTATGCCACAGAGCATATTAGAATAATAAACTCAGATCATTATTAAAGGAAATGGGAAGTTAATACACTATTTTCATAGTTTTGAAAAATAATTTTAAATAAAATATTTATTAGGGATACTCGGTAATAAACTGTTAATACGGACATCTGCTCAGCATTTAGCTGGTAACTAGGCACATAAAAATTTAATCGGCAGTTTCTTCAGTATTTAAGACTGCATTGCTATCAACATATTTTTCATAAAGAAAGTCATGCTCTACTGTCAGTTATATTTATTACACGGAGGAACATTTTAATATAATAATGCAGATGCCTTCATTCCATAAACCCCAGTGGTACTTAAAGCTGGGATCTTATTACTTGTGCCGAGGGCCAAACAAAGCTATAAACCCACTAAATTCTAACTGAGCTCCTGTGGTTGAATTGTGCACATTTGAGTTGTAAATTACAATATAAAGTAATCAAATATGTATAAAAATTGTAGTCAAGGAAGCAGTTTGCTGGATTCATAAGATTTCATAAGAAATAAGGAAAAAAATTTATAAGCATCAACACAGTGCTCTGGGTTATGAAATTCCCTTCCCCAAATATGACAACACTTTTCTAATAACTTAAGAAACTGCCTGTCAATCAGCACTCCCTGCATTATTCTCTTCCTCACAATATCTCCTTTATTCATTGCTTATTTTCAAAACAATCATATTAGCCACTCTGCTAACCTCCTGTGTACTCAAAATGACCAAATACCCCCTGTAGCATTATTGGGGAGATATTAAAACCATTATAAAGGGTTCTCTGATGGCATTTTGTAATGCAGAGAGCATTTAAATCATCAGTTGCAAAACAACAGATTTAAAAGATTGGAAAGCATTTTGCTTCCAGCTAGAATAGAATAAAAAAAATATCACCTGATGTGAACAACTCAGCAACATGTAACCTTGTATATGCAACTAGATATTGATAAATACAAGACTAGATAAGCTTGCTTTGCCCTAATATATTGCTAATCCTTATATAACAGGAAATATTAAGTTATTTTAAATGTTGCATTGATTATGAGCCCAAAGAATACATCAACATAGCAACAGTAAAATTACCTTTTCCTTGGGAGGCTTAGCAATTGTGTTGTGAAATATATAGCATGTGGGATGGGCAATTGAATAAAATACACTTGTATTTATTACTAAGGTAAGCACGAGTTAAAGAATATTGAAAATCCCAATAATGATGTAGATTGTCTCTAGTCATCCTTATACAACTTGACTCTTCTGTGTGGTATACCTTCCAGGGTATCTCTAGGATTCCAGGTCAATACTTGTGACTGCCCAGAGAGACCTTTAACATCAGTCAGCCCCTAGAATAAAAGCAAATCTGTAACAACCTGCATTGGAGTTCTTGGGCAAGGGAATTTCTCTGAGCTTTGTTTATAAAATAATGATAATTGTATTAAGCTAAATGGATTGCTGGAAGGGAAAATGGATTTATACAAGAAGAGCTAAGTATCTGAGTTGAATGAGTATAAGGAAATCTAATTGTTACATAATAGTAGGTAGCCAGTACTATGCTTAACTATTTTTTAAAAATTATTTTATTGTAATGGTTAAAAGATCTGTAAAATATATTTACCAAAATTTCAACAGAGATTTTATGTGGCAATGTTTCTTTTACTAGTTCCTCTAGTATTTACAATTTTTCAATAAAAACACGTAATTTATAATAAGAAAAAAATGTTTTAAAAGCAGTTGGAGATCAATAGTTTGTGGTTTATATTCTTGTCTATAAAACATAAACTCATGAATTTTACATTATAAATGGATTCCAGTAAAGGACAATTTTCCTGTGTTTTTATCTGGAAATACAACTTGACTCTATACCCATTTCTAACCAAAATCCTTGTATTGCTGCTGAGTCTATGCTTGGAAACAATCTTGGGTAAAACTCAACCTAGATAACAGTGACACCTTGTACAGCCACCATCCACAGAGACCCCACTGACATGCCCTGTTTGGA
The DNA here is from genome assembly GCF_900095145.1 of Mus pahari. Lineage (NCBI taxonomy): Eukaryota > Metazoa > Chordata > Mammalia > Rodentia > Muridae > Mus > Mus pahari. The sequence continues at coordinate 79,226,908 of NC_034604.1, read as the reverse complement.
GATTACTAATTTACAAAGATGTCAGTGGTCTGAACAGCAAAACTGACATTAGAACCCATGAAATGCAAACCAGAGCCTGCAATTTCAGCAACAGCATTACAGAGTATTTATCAGTGAAAGCTATATGTCACTGGCAGTTTTGACTGTGGCAGAAAACCTATCTTTTCATCCACAAAACAGCTTTTATAAAGGGAAACTGCTAAGACCTTAAAAGTAACTCAAAGGGTAATGCAGTCTATTTTCCATAGCAAAACTACCATCTCAACTAAATGAGAAATTCTGCAGGAATCCTTATAGTCCCTGGCAGAAGTAGTCTTACAGAACAGAAGGGGCAGGGAGGACTCCATGCAGCCTTAGGTGAGAAATGTTGTTTCTATGTTGACCACTGGGGTAGTCAGAGAATCCATGACCTTAGAAAGAGACTACAAGACAGATCCTACTGATGTTAGCTTTGACCTGTGGTCCCTGCATAATCAGTGAATTAGTTAGGTTTGTTAAGGAATGGGTTTATTCTCAAACAACAATGCCAGCCCATAGAAACATCTCAAGGATTTCAGATGGGGAAAGGAGATGGCAAGACTGATTGGATGACAGGCTTCACATTGACAATTCGAAAGAAACTTAAATCTCTGTTTCCATGAATGGGGCAAATCCAGACAAGTCCTGCCCTCAGAGGCTGCCCCTCCACCTGGCCTAATGGGCCAGCAGCAGTTTCCAGACTTTCTCAGAAATTCCCAACCTCCCCAGCAACTATTTCCAGCCCCCAGACAGGAGAATGGAATGTCCCTAGAGATGGAGTAAGATAAAGGGATAAAGGTCACCTACCCCAGAACCCTCTAATATACTTTAAGTCAGGCCTGTGAACACACTTGGTTGTTTCTCTATCTTGGTAATGGAAGACCCCAGCATGTTGGACTTCTGCAGATTAAAACATTCTTTGTATTTACATACTGTTCTCTGGCAAATCATAGACTCTCACAATATCTCATCCTTAGAGAATAGGAGAAACACTACTTCCCCCAAATGGTTTACTAATACCAAATGGTCAGTCCTAACATCATATATATATATATATATATATATATATATATATATATATATATATATGAATTGATCAGGTTGTATTGATCAGGTTGTATTGATCTATGTGGGACTTTTTTATGAATATATAATTAAAGAAATAGAGGCAATGAATTTAAGAGAGGACAAGGTTTGTGTATGACAGAGTGGAGGGAGGAAAAGGAAGGGCAAAGCAATGTAATTATATTTTAATTTTAAAAAGAAAAAATATATATTAAAAAAGATACTTTCAACTTTTAAATAGTTTTGAGACTGAAAGCCTGTGGGGACTTCTGCAGTTGGACTAATATTTTCTTAATGATATGGCCATGAGATTATGAAGGCCAAGAAATCAAATGTGGTGGTTTGAATGAGATGCCATTCATTACTATCAGATATTTGACTATTTGGTACTCAATAAAGAGCTGTTTCAAGAGGTTCAGTAGGTAGGAGATATAATACTATTACAAGTATGTCACAGAGAAGTTTGAAGTTTCAGCAGACTAAAACCATTCCGAGTTATTTTATTCTAAGTCCTGTGTGTGGTTGGAGATGTAGGGTGCCTGCTACTGCCCCAAACACCTGTTACCCACTACCCCAGTTCTGCCATCATGAACAATTATTCTTCTAGAATCATAAGTCAAATAAACCCTTTCTTTTCTAAGTTGTCTTACTCTGTAAGTTTCATTATAGAATTAGAAAAGTAACTTAGACAATATGTAAGATCAGGCTTCCAAAAATATTTTACACAAGTGTTCAAAATATGTTTTCAGATTTTGTGCCCCTAATTAGAAACATACTTGTGGGAATAAATATTCTAAGCAAAGGGATGATCAATATAAAGGAGATATAAATATAAAGGCATATATAGGAGAGATGGGGAGACAGATAGTTCCACTTCATGATGCTGGCAATGAAATTGGTGTGTACTTTGTAGGAAAAATACAAGTTCTCTCTAAGAGCAGGAGAATCAGGGAAATTTAGAAAGTTTTAATGATATATCTAGAGGAATTTTTGTCAAGCAGCATGGATGCTTTGGCAAGGAATCACATCCAAACACCTTCTAGGTTATCTGACCAGAAAGCAAACTCACCACACACCTTTAATCCCTCCGCTAGTGTGCAGACACCCCCTCAGCCACACCTTTCATCCCAAACAATTCAGGCAAAGTCAGTTCGTAGAAGGATGTAGCCATGTTTGAAAATGACATCAAATTAAGGAACAGACAAGGAGATAAATCTGAGAAAGATTTGAAGAACGACAGAGCTAGGGCATGCTCAGGATTCACAAAAACAAAGAGAAATAAGAGGAAACTTCAGAGAGCGTGGCAGAGAGAGGCGGATAGGAAGGGAAGAGGAGGCTCTTTTATTGGAGCAGTTTAGCAGAGACAGGTTGCAGGTGAAGACAGAATGTAAAAGACAATGAGAAGGAACCAGAGATTAAAATGGATTGTCTGGGTTAATGTGAGGACAAGCAGGAACATTTAGTCAAAAGCTGTGGGAAGGCTGCTTGAATCAGTCAGCTTGAAAAGGAGTTTGGGCCAGCCAGAGTTCAGAAAGAACTAAAAAGAGTGAGTTTCTTCACTAATAAGTTTTGGAGACAATAATTATATTTGATGAATAAAAGATACTTTTACAAAGACATTCAAGAGTTATCTTCTAGTGAGTAACATCACGGTAGAGCCTACAAAGGAGAAAGAATGAATATTAACTAAGGAAAGTAATAATGAATTATGAAGTACTAGAGTAGATTTTCATAAAAATAGATCTATGTGAGTCCTTATAAAGTGGCTATATATAGATATCTGTATATAAAGAAATATATGTGTACATATAGATTCATGTATATGTGTGCATTACACAAATTGTTTTTTACTCTATACACATATGCAATACATATATGCAAGACTGGAGCATGGAATTTATATCTTATTTAAACACTGTATATGCTCTACACTTCTAAGCATTAATGCATGTAATTTATATCTTACTTAAATCCTATATGTGCTATACATCTTAACCATTAATGTATACAATTTGCATCTTAGTTAAATATTATATATGCCATACACTTCTAACACTAATGCATGCAATTTACATATTATTTAAATACTATATACTTCTGAACATTAATACATTTAATTTACATCTTAGTTAAATATTCAGAGGCAACAGATATAATATAATTAAACAGTTTTACCTATTACCCATTAAGTTGTAAAATCTGAGAGCAAAGCCATTGCTTCTGGTTGACTTTATCAGTCATGGCTGGAAGGGAAAAGCTACCACAAGACTTCCAGAACATGGTGTGGTGTCTAAGATTATCATCGTAGGTGGACACTGAATGCTGGGTGTCTTAGTCAGGGTTTCTATTCCTGCACAAACACCACGACCAAGAAGCAAGTTGGGGAGGAAAGGGATTATTCAGCTTACACTTCCACACTGCTGTTCATCACCAAGGAAGTCAGGACTGGAACTCAAGCAGGTCAGGAAGCAGGAGCTGATGCAGAGGTCATGGAGGGATGTTCTTTACTGGCTTGCCTCCCCTGGCTTGCTCAGCTTGCTCTCTTATAGAACCCAAGACTACCAGCCCAGAGATGGTACCACCCACAAGGGGCCCTTCCCCACTTGATCATTAATTGAGAAAATGCCTTACAGCTGGATCTCATAGAGGCATTTCCCCAACTGAAGCTCCTTTCTCTGTGATAACACCAGCCTGTGTCAAGTTGACACAAAACTAGCCAGTACACTGGGATAACTTAATTTGTAATAAATTAAAATTGGCCATTGGTATATTTGTTATGGGAACATAAAAAAGGACAAGTAACATCGTTTTAATTATACGTACACATTTACTTGCAACTCAGAAATTCTCATTAAATGTTAATAAAGACTTACTGGAAGGTAGGATGACAATAGATTCCAATTTACTTTTGTCAAATCTTTAAGTTATCAAATGAGAAGTTTCCTTTCTGTTTTTATGTGAGAACCTGTGCATTAAACATGTGGAGTTTTCTTTAAGAAAGCTTACATGCAGTTAATTTTTTCTCAGCTGTGATTATAGCTACCTTTAAATTCTATCCTATAAAAGTTTGCAAATCTCTTATTATAAAATATAAGCCAGTAAAGGATACTATATTAAGTAAAGTCATATTGAGACACCAATTCAAATCCAAAAATGAGTAAAACATGTAAAAAAGCAAATCCTATAGACATTATTATTTAAAATAAAGATCTTGAGTACATTATTATTTTCCTAAAATTTCCATGAGATGATGATTATAAGAATGGAAAAATATTTGACATATTTGAACATAAAGTTTTAAACCCAAAGCATATTTTCTAACTCATTTTGCAACTTTTATGTTTTGACCAGCATTTTGCTAATTTTCAGCCAATTTTCATTTCTCTATAGTGTGTCAACAAACCAAAGATATTACCTAGGATTTTCCTAATTCATCTTAAATTTCCATTTATCTGTTATGTTAGTCCTTTAGTTCTACATCATTAATTACTCTTTTTTAGTTCTCTAAAACACTAATTCTGTGATTAAAGTTCCTGCTTCTTAGTGGGATGCCTATAAACATAGTTCAAATACTCAAAATGTTCTAAATTATGCAATCAGAACTATCATAATTATTGATGTTCTGTTATGACACATTTTATTTGAAGATATTAGTGCAATTATAATATATGCTATAACTGATAACGTTTCATTTTAAAATTACTGTGACAGAATAGGATTAGGCATAACAGTTCTCTGAAACACGCGGGAAAAGCAACAGAATTATTGATTTATTTGTCTTTTCAGTGTTGTATTAACACACATTGATGAATTCTAAAACACAAATGAATGTCTTGGAAAATACTCTGCTCCATCTCTAACTTTTCCAACTCCTTGGAACTTCATGCAGTTTTTTTCAAGAACTGCACTATGACCAAGATATAAAGTCTATAGCATGGAAAGACTGTTAAGTAAGCCTGATTCCGATGCTCTTCATCCACTGGGCACATTTACTCTTCAGACTTTATTTTGCTTTTCCTTCTTAGGGATCACCTCAGAGTTATGCTCAGACTTTATTATGAAAGTTTACTGCCTTCCCCTGAAGAGAAGAAAAACTAAATATTTCCTACAATTCAGTACAGTATTTAACATTTCTGGTTTTAGGTTTGGCATCACTTTATTTTCTCCTGTAAAATCATGGTGAGTTAGTTCATAAGGAGATTCTCACTCTTCCTGAATCTCGACCAAGCTCTCTGGGTCACACTGACCTCTCTCCAAGGCTCCTTTTCACTTACAGTCCCCATATTTGCCACACCCTGGCTTCTGTTTGTAATTACCTCTGTCCTTTTCATCTGCTTCATAATAAAGAGAAAGATCAGGCCATGACCATGTATTCTGGCAGGCAGCAAATCTGTACATATTCTGATTAAATGAATTGCCCTCCACCATCCCTTAACAATTTATAAAGCACTGTCAATGATAAGCAATCTCGATGTATCACTTCTTTTTCTCTCTCCATAGACTGTAATAAAAACCAACGATGGGGAAATTCAAAGCTAAAGTCTCCCTGTCCACTCTTTGCCCATAAGTAGTGGACTTGATGCATTAGCAAAACTGTTCAGATAACCAAGGTAGTTTTAGCATAATAGTATTTAGTGTTCTGCTCTTATGATCCTTCTGTTAAGGATAACCTGGTTGTGCACTTTTCCATTTCTTCCTACACTCTTCTCAAATACTCTAAAAGCATGCCCACATTCCCCTTAATGTATCCTAAGGGGTTAGGACTTATTTCTTCTTTTATTCTCACTTTCTTCCTGTAATTCATCAATGTTTTAAGGAGATAATTCATGGAAGATGTTGTGCACAATGATGGACTAATTGCTGGACTAAATTTAAATACGTTGTAGCATCATCTGTGCTAAGTACGATAACATCTTCACAAGTGCACTTTACTGAAGCTTTATACATCAAAAAGCACCGGGCCAGCTACGGTTTTAGCTCTATCTCTTGTGGCAGAAAGAGGGTCATTAAAGAAATAAACAAATTACTGGCTTAAAGTGAAAAGCACCAACAGTGGGTAGATTAAATTTCAATGTTTACACAATGTACAAACACAATAAAAGAGTCTGTTAATGATGAACTTTCTGAACAACAAAACCTCCACTTATGATGTAAGTGCTAAAAAGATCCCAGTGATGATCCTCTGAAGGGCACAATTAATAAGAACCACTTGAATGATTATGAGTCAGTATTCTTAGTGAAGATCTTTGTGGTTTATGTGGTATTTCAAGATAAATATTCTGATTTAATTCACAGTGGATTTTTCAAGTAAAATATATGTGATAATTTATAATTGAGTCAGTAAATTTTATTATTGAATTTAAAATTCTTTATACGCAGCCTGGTCACCTAGTTTTGTAACAATTATAAAATTAGATACCTTTATCAGAATATGCTGTTTAAAGGTATGAGCCACATCATTCTCTAAAGTTTAAATAAAAAGGCATAGTACTGAGAAATATTCAGCAATCAGAAGACAAAAGTATATGGTTTCACAAATGAAAGAAACTGCAGTTCTGACTTGATATTACCACTCAATGTACTCATATACATCAGTTTATTATTTGGAATTTTCAATGTATGTGTTTGTGTGTGTGTGTATGTGTGTGTATGTGTGTGTAGAAATGCATGTACTTTGGCCGGTATGTGCACCACTGTTTAATTGTGCAGAGAAAACAATTCTGCCATTTCCTTGAGATATGCTCTTTCACCAAATCAAATGTTTCACTTTTGTTTGTTTGTTTGGTCTAATCTGGTTGGTCAGTAAGTACCAGCCATTCTCATGTCCCCATGTCTCCCTTGATCAATGAACTGGTATTTCAGACACACACACACACACACACACACACACACACACACACACATATAGTGACTGCTGGAATGAGACATCAGGTCTTTACACCTGGGTAGAAAGTGTTCTAGCCAAAGATATTTCTCCTGCTATGCCTTTAAAGTTTTGATTGGCATTCTCTTGACTTTCCAAAGGAAGAGGTCTTGGTTAAAAACAGGTTAATCAGGAAATGTATTGCATGCCTATACCTTCCTCTCACAATTGCCTATTCTCCCTCAAGTATTTCCTCATGTGGGGTTAGCAACAAAGATACAAATAGGTGACACACAAGAGAATGTGATTTTTTTTTAATCTAATAGTTTATGAAACAGAGACACTTACACCTCTGTGTTACAGGATATTCATGGGAATATAATAAAAATGGCGTCTCACTATAGGCCTTGATGGTAAATTGAGCCTCACCAGATTCAAATAACTGTAGGAGGCTCAGCTTTCAGACTTATAGATGTTTTCCAGTCCAGGATGGCATCTCTTTCAACTTTCAAATATGTATGACAATGCCCTAGCCTTGTTATTCCTGGGATTGAGTCTATCCTGGAAGAATTGGGCCCCATCAGAGAAATGGATGTAAAATGAATTATTTTTAATATAATTGTGAAATCTGTGAATTAATCTTCCAGCTGTATTTCTTTTCTTTGCTAATTCCCGATGACCACACTAAGAGACTACAATTTATTAAAATTGCCTTGAGCCAAATGCTGAGAAATTATTACTTCATTCTAAACCTTGAAGCTAACCAGGCTTCCTCCCAGATAATATTCTCATCTTAGTTGCAATTTTTTTGGTCCTTTCTTGATCGAGTTCTCTTCTTTTGTTTTTCTTGACTTCCCTCATGACTCCCTCTTTCACTTCCTGTCTCCTTGTCCACCTCTCTTAGAATGGGAAGTCCTACTTTATTCTGTCAAAAGCTCTGTATTGACTTGTTGGCTTTTATTGGCAAGGTAGAGAATGAATGAGGAACAACTGTTCATATAAACTTGAGACAGGAGATTCTTGGCCTAAGCATTACAATGTTTGTCTTGATTGAAACAATGCATGAGGGTAGAGAAATCAGCATTTGAATGACACAAGGATAACTTTTACACAGTGCACAAAAGCATTCTGCTGACAACAGAGTTTGATTTCCCTTCACTTTCCACATAAGAGTTACCAGCCATATCCATGATTGCAGGTATTGTTAGAACTCATGGAGAGTTTGTAAGAGACAAAAAAGACAAAGATTCAACAAGAATAGCCAGAAATTCTAAGTACTCCATGCTATTCCTCAATATTAACAGACCACATGTAGTAAACCTAACTCTATTAGAAGAAATAGTGACAGCTATTTCTTATTTATTTAAATCACTTCATGCATACTTTAAAAAAAAAAACTGTCAGTTTAATACAACCGACATTCAACTTTTGTTTTAAGTGATCCTTCCCAAAATTTTTAAACTTCAAGCCAACATAAAATAAAATATGATTAAATCATTTTAATGTCAGCCCTACCCTAGACTTGAAATAGTATTCTAGCTTTCTTATTGTAAATGAAATTATTCCATTTAATTAATTCAGATTGCAGATCTACATTTTTAAAGAAATAATAAGAATGACTATGTAATGAGTACATATAGGTGTAGAGTGCTTGATTGCTTTCTGTATTAATTAGAACAAAATTTGAGGGAACATGAAGTGGATTCTAGTAAGTACCCCAACCAACTGTACTGAGTGCCGTGTTCAAGGTCCATGCAAATTTTGCTTTGCTGGTAGCTGTAGAGTTACAGGATACTTATGTCTCTCACTTAGCCCAAACCCTTAATTTTTCAAGTTATACATTAGTCTTCTGCAATATACCTCATAATTAGAGATAAAATATATAGAGCAATTGCATTGTGCATGGCATATCATTAACACATAATAAACTGCAGAGTTTGTTAGGAGAGTGTTTGCTCATATTCTCTACAAATGTCAAGGGAAAATAAAGTCATGTGCAGAAAAAAAAAAGGTTCCGTTGCTGGAAAAACATAGCTTAGGGTCCTAATGATATATCATCTAATTAGGTGAGTCATTAACACCTCATGGTTGTAAGACTTACCTACATAAGTGTTAAATGCATCTTAAAAATAACAGGGTACTGCTCCTGTGTAGTAAGGTAAGATAAAGAAGAAAACAGTTGAGAATCGCCACATTCTAAAAGTATCCTTAGTTGCTAAGTGAGATATGGAAAACTATCTGAAAATTCAGGAACAGCATATCTGAAAACAAGGGACATGCTCTAAATGGAAGGGAAGAGGCATTGCAAAAGGGGAACCAGGAGAAAGATATAAGACACATATTCTTCTATCTGCCCTTTTGCCTGTCTGTTTTTCTCTTTCCATCTATCTGACACTGAAGTAAAAGAAGCAAGATGGGGAACAGGAAGGATTGGGGAGTGGAGACAAGCATGAATATTGGGGTATAAATATGAAAAAAATTATAATGATATAAACATGTAAATGGTCATAAGGAAGTTCAATACTCTACATTAAGTGAAGCAATAAATATCCACAACATCATCTAATGAACAGAGGCCATGTTTGCACTCCTAACCTCATCACTGCCTACAGACCACCCTTTGCTGTTTGAGACAGGCATTCCTTGCTACACTATAGGCTACACTTCTGACTCCAGATGTCATTGAACTCTCCTAGCCACCCCCTGTTCTTGCCATCTTAGTTTTCAGTCTTAATATCTGCTCTGAATCAAAGCACATTGGTTCATACCTGTAGCCTCAGCACTTGGTAAGCTGAGACAGGAGCATCACTAGTCCAAAGTCACCTTGGGATATATACTGGTTTGGTCTTAAGAAAAAGAATCTGTGGCTAGAGAGATTGCTTTGGCACTATTAAAGCATACTAGCTTGGAAAGGACCAAAGTTCGCTTCCTAGGACTCACATCCAGTGTTTCAGAGATATGTAACAGCAGCCGCAAAGGGATTGGATGTTTCTGGCTTCCTTAGGCTCTCTCTCTCTCTCTCTCTCTCTCTCTCTCTCTCTCTCTCTCTTCNCTCTCTCTCTCTCTCTCTCTCTCTCTCTCTCTCTCTCTCTCTCTTCAATTAGGATAAGCACTGATGAATGAGTGTAGCAGAATATCATTAAGAATTCTTCCTCTTTCTCTCACTTTCCTTCTTTATTTTTCTATTAATATTATTAATCTTTGAAAATACTGGTCTGGTGGGGGCAGCTAAGTGCATGTGAGTTCAGGTAACTGCCAAAGCCAGAGGGATCAACTATTTTTGAGCTAAACATATAGGCAGTTGTGACCCAGTCGATGAAGTTTCTGGGTGCTTAGATCCTCTGGAAGAGCAATAACATCTCTTAACCACTGAGAAATCTCTTTAGCCCCTAGTTCATAAAATTTCAATTCATAAAATTGGGAAGAATTGACTATTGAGCAAAGTTAGAATTTCTCAGTGTGTGTGTGTTTGTGTGTGTGTGTGTGTGCATGTTGTGCTTTGAGTATTTCCAACGAAACTCATGTTAATATTTAATCTCAACTGTGTTTGGCTTATGGTAAGAGAGATGGGAAATATATGAGGGGTCTGTCCTCAGGAATAAATGACTCCATCCATAAGTGAACTGGTTAGTGGGTTAATGGGTTATTTCAATACTGGACCTGTTTTCAAAGTCAATTTAACTTTGTTTTTGTGTGTGGCCTGGAACTCTGTAGAAAATTCCCTTCAGCATAAAAGTCCCACTATATGTGACCACATGAGTCTCTTGAATTAGATGAAGTAAATCTTTTTTCTTTAAAAAATCTTTAGCCTGTTTATTAAGCTGTAGAAGCAGAAAACAGATTAAGATGGTGGTGTGGTGTTTCCTCCCATCTCATTTCTGAATTTTGTTTCTGTAACTCCTTCCATAGGTACTTTGTTCCCCATTCTAAGAAGGAACAAAATATCCACAAGTTGGTCTTCCTTCTTCTTGAGTTTCATGTGTTTTGCAAATTGTATCTTGGGTAATATAAGTTTCTGGGCTAATATCCACTTATCAGTGAGTGCATATCAAGTGTGTTCTTTTGTGATTGGGTTACCTCACTCAGGATGATATCCTCCAGATCCATCCATTTGCCTAAGAATTTCAAAAACTCATTGTTTTTAATAGCTGAGTAGTACTCCATTGTGTAAATGCCCCACCCTGGTATCCATCCCATAAACAACCACTAAACCTTGACACTATTGCATATGTCAGCAAGATATTGCTGACAGGATCCTGATATAGCTATCTCTTGTGAGGCTATGCCAGGACCTGGAAAATACAGAAGTGGATGCACACAGTCATCCATCGGATGGAACACAAGGCCCCAATAGAGGAGTTAGGGAAAGTACCCAAGGAGCTAAAGGAGTCTGCAACCCTATAGGAGGAACAACAATATGAACTAACCAGTACCCCCCAGAGCTTGTGTCTCTAGTTGCATATGTAGCAGAGGATGGCCTAGTCAACCATAATTGGAATGAGAGGCCCTTGGTCTTGCGAAGATTATATGCCCCTGTACAGGGGAATGCCAGGACCAGGAAGCAGGATTGTCTGGGTTGGGGAGCAGAATGGGGGGAGGGTATAGGGGACTTTAGGGATAGCATTCGAAATGTAAATGAATAAAATATCTAATAAAATAAAAGATGGTGGTATGACAGATTTTCTTCTAACTTCCTCTCTGGTATCCAACACCCTTCATAGCGTTCCACTCTAACCCCTCTTCATGAGACCTGCTCTCACTCTTAGCTTCAATGACCATTAAACATCCTTTCTCTACCAAAGCTTCTCTAGAAATAGAGTAAAATGATGTTTAATATGCTTCTGCAACAGGATCCTCTTCATACAAAATTTCTAACACTTCATGGGTACCATAATAATTCTAACATATTTAGTACAGTATTTCCAAACTACATCATTAATGAACTGTGACTATCGGGGTCCTCATATTCTCAGAATTTGACCCCAATTAATAAGTAAATAAGAAAAGTCTTCTTGGAATATATATTAACTTGTCAAGATAAGTATTTCAGTGCTTGGTATTAATTTGGCATTGCGTAGTTGGCCATAAAACATTATTAAATACATAAATTAAGTTTAACCTCAGAGATATTTGAACTTGCATACATAATAAATAATTGATTTATGGAACAAACAGGAAAACTTTTGCAGCATAAGCACCTGGCCACAATAATCAATTAGGGAAAGAAGCTTTCAGACTGTACTGAGATTTTCTGATGCTAGCTCTCTTGGCACTGTATGATGTCATGATCTATTATAACACAGAATGAGAGCCAGGAAATCAGCAGTGACCAATCTTGCTTCAGTATCTCCAGCTGCAGAGCCCAGAACAATGGTGAGTAACAAACACCGTGAGTCACACTTTGTAGGTTTTGTTGTGTTGCTGCTGCTGCTGTTGTTGTTAGTGGTGGTGGTGGTGTGTAGCATATGTATATCTCTGGAAGGGCATGCATTCTCTTCTCTGTGTACATGATGAAATCAGAGAAGGATTCAGGTGCCCTGCTTTATCACTCTAAACCTTATTGATGAGAGACAGGATTTTTCCATTTAGTATTGTGAACCTGGAACTAGGTTGATAGAAAGAAGCCCTAGGAAAGACCCTAGGATAGAAAGAAATCTCTTGTCTCTGCTTCCCAGAATCAGGCATTCCAGAAAGATGGCTACACCCAGATTTTTTTTTTAAGTAGCTTCCAGAATCTAAACTCTAGCTGCTGTGCTTGTGTGACAGACGCTCTGACCACTAAGATATCTTTCCAGTCACAGGTCAAATACCTAAATATTGATTGATACAGTAAACTTTAGTGAGATGATAGACATTTTTATCAGTAATTTTCAATTATCATCAAAGTAACAGGATTCACAGATAGAAAGCAACAAAACAAATTTCATTTAGAACCACTAAAATGAAAGGAAAACTATAAACTACACATGGTGGTTAAACTAAAATTTAGAAAGTTTTCTAATAAGTCAGCTAAAGTCACCATGTGTCTTTTAAATACAGTATTGGATGATATCTAGAAATATAGCACATTTGTGGTATTTTATAGTTTCCTGGCTTCCAGATTGGGATCACTATCAGCAACATAAATCAGGGAGTCAAGCAGCAAATTAGATTTGACAAGGAAAATTAAATTACCATTGTAGTAGATTCAGATTTATGGTTTGGTTCTAAAATAGTATTTAGTTAAATACAAAATAACAAAAGTCAGTAACCATACATACTGATTTAAAATTAACCAGCCTTGGCAGATGAAATTTGTTCAATTTGATTGTGATATTTCAAGGCTAAACTCATTCCTCCTTTGACATGGAGTCGAACTGCCCACTGATATCCTATCTATTAGAGATTCTTCCTTTGTTAATGTCTATTTTATAAGTCAGGAACTAATTTTTTCTAATTGCAGAATATATTTATTTAGAAATAAATTTACAATGATATAAACCACACAAACCTAATATTTTTAATTTAATGTATATGCCATTAATTTAAAAATAAGCCACACCAATGAAAATAAAACAACTCATAGTACATTTCTTAATCCAAGGCTGGCTGGCTTGCTGATGCTTCCTCTCCTCCTCCTTCCTCTTCCTCCTTCATCTTCCTTTTCCTCCTCCTCTTCCTCTTCCTCCTCCTCTTCCTCCTCCTCTTCCTCCTCCTCTTCCTCTTCCTCCTCCTCCTCCTCCNCCTCCTCCTCCTCTTCTTCTTCTTCTTCTTCTTCTTCTTCTTCTTCTTCTTCTTCTTCTTCTTCTTCTTCTTCTTCTTCTTCTTCTTCTTCTTCTCCTTCTTCCTCTACTCCTCCTTCTTCTTCATCTCCTCCTTCTTCCTCTCCTCCTCCTTCAACCTCTTCACCCATTTGAAGATCTGCAAACACCTTCCAACTACTCTTCTTTTCTTCCTCTTCTTCAATCTCATATTTGTTGTATACCATTGATGAGCTGACCAGTCTTAAACAGAATTTTATCGTCTTGTTTATCATGGAAAACTTTTATCATTTATTGCTGTGAGGCTTTTCCTTTGACTTTAAAAAAAGTCTAGAAACCTGAAGAGAGTAGCAAACACTGAGAAGGATGAAGAAGTTGGTGGGAAAGAAAAAGCCTGAACACTACTGGAGGGAACAATCTATCACATGTGTTCTGCTATGTTAGATGTAACATATCACTATCCTAACAGCAGGTGAGCACACATGAGCTTGAGATATAAGGTCACATGCCCACAGTCTGATCATGTAAGCAAGTGTCTCCACACATATTGCATACACATGGAAATGTGCAAGATGTCACAGGGATAATATTGGAATAATTTCATCTACCTATTCAACTAACCAAATTCTAGTCTTCCTAGAATCATTATTTTTTAATTTATTTTTCAACTGATGTGATTAAAATGCTCTGATGACAAAGGCAATGTAAGAGAAAAAGAGTTTATTTTAGCTCATAGATCAAAGTGCAGTCTACCATGGCAGGAGATTCATGGCAACAGGATCTGGAAGCAGGAGTCACATTACACTCACAGTCAAGAAGCAGGTTTGATATTCAGTTGTTAAACAGATTTGTAATTCAGTTACTAAAATTAGGCATATGGGTGGAACAAGGTATCAAAAACACTTGTTCCTGATTGCTACCATAGCAAAAGCCAGGCCATCAGTATCCAGCACTCAAGACTCAGTTTTGCTTTGACTATAGTGCCTGCCTGGAGTGTTATAAAACTCACAGACAGTTGGCATACAGAATAATGGCCTTGATTGTAGGGAATTAAAAAATATGTGCATGGGAGAAACAGGTGGAACTTTGTGGAGAGATTGGACAGATTTGGCTGGACGTTCTCATGACTCAGATGTGCACTGGCAAGTACTTCATTCATGTCCTTGCTCTGCTGATTATTAGTTTGACTCCATCATCAAAGTTGAAGGTGCAGTTCTATTGCTTTCTTCAGTGCTATTCTTCCTTAGTCTTTATTATTTAATATTTTCAGACATGTGACTATAATATAAATAAACATAGAGATATGTCTATATTTACATATCCATAGTGAAACATAAACCTTTTTCTGTATATACATATTTCATGTACATATATTTAACTAAATATATGTTGGATTAAAACATGCATTTATTTAGCAAAAATTATTATGACACCGGTTATAATAACAAAGAAGACATATATTACAGCAGGTGTCAAGAATATCAAAACAAGGAGGAGAATACTCAATTCATCAAAGACAACTAAACATTTATGACTAAAAAGCAGAGCTGAGAGATCAGGGAAAAAATAAATACAGAAAATATCAGGGTTGAGCAGTTCTTGCTAAAAATGATTTGAAGAGATTCTTCCCAGAAATCAGCCAAGGAGTGCATGTGATGACTCTGAAGGTCTTTACTTGCTGTGCGAGCAAACCTTAAAAACCTGAGTTTGAATCTCAGCACCAACAATGAAGTTGAGAACTGACTTCCAAAATTGTTCTATGGTCACCACCACATGCGATGTGATATGTACACTCTTACACACACACACACACACACACACACACACACACACACACACACATACCTCACAGAGAGAAAATAATAATAGAAATAGTAATAATAATAATAATGATAATAATAATAATAATAATAATGATGATGATGATAAAAGTAAAAGTCAACTGAAGAGACCAGATTCCAACAGAGATGAAACCTTTCATCAGGTTCTTAAGTAGATTAGATATTAAAAGAGAAGAAGATTCCCAGACTTAGCAGCATTCCTGCTACCACAGGAAAGCAGCACACAGATTTGAATACTGGGTTCAAGATGTGGCCTCAAAAGGAAGATGGCCCAAAGGAGTATATCCACAAGTTTGTCAGGCCTTGCTTTGTTCAAAGAAGAAGCTTTCTTTTTGTGTTTGAAGAACACAATTCCCTCTTTCCTCTTATGCAGTAATGGTATGTCAGCAATGGAGAACTGTAATAGTAGAACTTCCAAGTGACTCTCAGCAATCAAGCCAGGTTAATCCCTGCAGATCTCCTGTGAAGCACTTTGCAGATTTGGGTGAATTCATTTCTTCTTAAAGACTAATGAACACCCCAGATTTTCAGACCTTGCCAGGAAAGCACATTTCTTATTTATATTCTGAGACTGGAGATAGCATAAGCCGAACTACTTTTCCTATGAGGCCTCTGGAAGCTTTGGCTCCAAAAAGTCAACCTTTGATCTGCAAAGCTGACTGTACCTGATCCTGTGTATGCCAGTCTCAAGCTTGACATCCCAGGAAAAGCCTTGATTATGTAACCAGCTTTTCCAATTATGAGTGTTATAAGAAAGACAGATTCCTACTGTAGTATATAAAGAACTGTATGTCATGAACAAAAAAGTCTGAATAAAAGTTTCTAAACCTGGAGTGATTGAGATATTCAGTAGCTATTTAGAGAGGTGTAATCAATTATCATCATGAGTCATAGTTAAAAGAACTATGATCTCTTTTTTTGTTTGTTTGTTATGTCCAGAATCTAGCCTCTTAACGAGCCATACATATTCCAAAAGAATGATAATGTCCCTTTAGGTCACTCAAATCACCTACACCTAACTGATTTTTGCTTGTTTGATTTTTTTTTGTTGTTGTTGTTTGCTGCTGGATAAGCAGCCTTATAGATCAATCAGCCTCATCAGAGTTTAAGAAATCCACATAAAACACACACCATAGTCTCAAACTTATTTAAGTGTTTGTCATTGAAAGCCCACAATCTGGTTGTATTAAATTGATTCAGTGGGTAAAAACAGAACACATGAAGTTGGGAAATGGAAGTGGAGAGGAGAGGGATATGGGAAGAATCTGAAGGGAGAAAGTAGGGAGTAGATTCGAACAAAACATGGTGCATTAGTGCATAAAATTCTTAAAAAATAAAATATAAACCTGCGTCATAGAGCATGTGCACATGTTGGCTTTTCCCACTGGTCTCTGAGACAGACAGTCCCTCTTTGGAGGAATAACTCCAGTGAACACAAGATGATTCACAGATGACACTGATCTATTTGATCTATCATGTGGCCATGTTTAAATAGATCCTTCTGGTGTGTGTGTGTGTGTGTGTGTGTGTGTGTGTGTGTGTGTGTGTGTGTGTGTCAGTGTGTGTATTTGAGATAATAGCTCAACTTGTGATGATAACACTCTAATAGGCATACCATATAGATTGAGAGTATTATTTTAACTCTGGATGTCACATTTATGGACTATTTATAGAAAAATTTACCACACAAAGAGACCATAAAACTGCTGAACTTTCTAATTTAAATATTTTCCTACAGATGAACATAGCAAATAAACTCCTCTTCCTAGATAAAGTATCAAATCCTTTGAGATTTTACAAAAGCTAGTGGAAAACCCCAAGGCCAGCTCCAAGTGTACATGACTATGATGGGATTGTTTTTAGGCTAATATATAAGAACAATTACAAGGATTGAACCTTTTGTCCTGTCATTTTGAAACAATATTTAGCTTCCTATTTAACCAGACTGACAGTATGATTTTCTAAAATAGTTTTCTCAAAAAAGTAAGAAGATCTGAGCTCAGAGAAATGGTTTAGCAATGAATAGGGAATAGTGGAATAGAGTCAGCCATTTGTATATGTATCAAGAATAATCAAAGAAGATGGAGCTCTCAATTTGAGAGAGGAGAAAGACATGGAAGGAGTTGGAGAGAACGGTACTTGAGAGGATCTGTGGAGAGAAAGGAAAGGCAGAAAGTGATTCAATTTTATTTTAACTAACATTGTATAAAATAAAATAAAAAGGAAACTAAAATTATCATTACGAAAGCCCAGAATTCTGTTAATTCGTAGTGTAACATCTGTACTGAGAAATAGGAAGTGGCGTCCCCAGAAGCTCAATAGATTTCATTAGGTTCCTGTTCCGAAACCCTATTAAAGAGAAAGGGTAATTTGGAGAACAGAAAAAAGGGGATTTAATAAGTATGATGGTAATGAAATGGATAATTAAATCCAGAAGCCCCAATTCCACCTTTCAGATAAAAACATCATCTTTAGACTTTATTTTAAAGTTTTGACATCACAAGAGGAGAAATAAGCAAAATTTAACCACTCCTCACAGAAGTTTGTCTCCTTAACTGTTTTCAGTTTTGCTGCTATAGAATGATCCAAAGACGTTCCTGTTTTCAAAAGATACAAAGTGATTCTCCAGAGAAGCTTCTTCTGACGCCATAGTATTGCCTTGACTTCAAGAAAACTACCCATTTGTGGGGATACCACGTGGGAAGCACCCTCTCAGAGGTAAAGGGACAGGGAGGATGGGGGAAGAACTCTGCAAGGGGGTACTGGGGGTGCAACATTTGGGGTGTCAATAAAAAAAATCAATTAAGAAAAATACATTTTAAGAACTATCCTTTCCAAGGATAAATTCTCTGAAGAAGATGTTTTGATGTTGTAAAGTCCAAAGTAAAAACAGACACTGATGGTGACCTATCTCTGTACTTCATGATGTTTTGCTTTTCCACATAGACTCGAGAAAGGCCACCAACAGATATGGAAAAGATCTTTACCAATCCAAAATCCAATAGGGGGCTAATATCCAATATATAATATATATATATATATAATATATATATATTATATATATATAATCCCTGGATAATCACCAGGGAAATGCAAATCAAAACAACCCTGAGATAACACCTCATACCACTCAGAATGGCTAAGATCAAAAACTCAGGTGACAGCAGATGCTGGCGAGGATGTGGAGAAAGACGAACACTTCCCCATTGCTGGTGGGATTGCAAGCTGGTGCAACCACTCTAGAAATCTGTCTGGCGGTTCCTCAGAAAAAATGGACATAGTATTACCTGAAGATCCAGCAATACCACTCCTGGGAATATACCCAGAAGATGTTCCAACTTGTAATAAGGACACATGTTCCACTATGTTAATAGCAGCCTTACTTATAATAGTCAGAAGCTGGAAAGAACCCAGATGTCTCTCAACAGAGGAATGGATACAGAAAACATGATACATTTAAACAATGGAGTACTACTCAGCTATTAAAAACAATGAATTTATAAAATTCTTAGGCAAATGGATGGATCCAGAGGATATCATCTGGAGTGAGGTAACACAATCACAAAAGAACACACATGATGTACACTCACTAATAAGCAGATATTAGCCCAGAAATACCCAAGAATACAACTTTCAAAACTCATGAAACTCAAGAAGAAGAAAGACCAAAGAGTGGATAATTTGTTCCTTCTTAAAAGGGGGAAGAAAATACCCATGGAAGGAGTTACAGAGACAAAGTTCAGAGCTGAGACTGAAGGAAGGACCATCCNNAGACTGCCCCACCTGGGGATCCATTCCATAAACAACCACCAAACTCAGACACTATTGCATATGCCAACAAGATGTTGCTGACATGACCCTGATATAGCTGTCTCCTATGAGGCTATGCCAGTGAATGGCAAATACAGAAGTGGATGCTTACAGTCATCTATTGGATGGAACACAGGGCCTCCAATGAAGGAGCTAGAGAAAGTATCCAAGGAGCTGAAGGGGTCTGTAGTGCTATAGGAGAAACGACAATATGAACTAACCAGTACCCCCCAGAGCTTGTGTCTCTAGTTTCAAATGTAGCAGAGGATGGCCTAGTTGGCCATAGGTGAGAGGAGAGGCCCTTGGTCTTGGGAAGATTCTAGGTCCCAGTGTAGGGGAATGCCAGGGCCAGGAAGTGGGAGAGGGTGTATTGGGGAGCAGGGGGAGGGGGTAGGGTATAGTGGATTTTCAGAGAGGAAACTAGGAAAAGGGATAACATTTGAAATGTAAATGAAGAAAACATCTAATAAAAAATAAATCTAAAAAAAAAAACCGAAGAAGTTAATTTTCCTATAAAAAACAGTTTGGGTATCTGGTATAGGACTTAGATCCTTGACAGTTTTGTTAATTTAGACTTGCTGGTGAAAACTATTCTCAAATTTTGGTTGTTTTATTTTTTTAAAAAGGTGTTTGGGCCAGGAAAAATGGTTAAACAACTAAAAGAGCATACTGCTCTTGTAGAGAATATGAGTTCAGTTCCCAACATCCATGGTAGCTCAGGAAACATCATGAAAAGGGGACAGAAAGATTTAGAGGATAAAGAAGTTTGTTGTTTCTCAAAACAGTGAGGCTACACCCATAAAACCTATAGTAGGGCAGCTCAAACAAGACCTACGCAATGATGGTACCAATTTGCATACTATCACACATAGGATAAATCTCAAGGGCCTGATACATGCTTACATACATAGGGGTGGGATTTTATGAGGCCCATCTCTAGATAGGAAGAACTGCAGGCATGAACAACTGACAGGGGAAGAAGAATCAGTCTCGCTCAGTGAGGAGACTCCTTATTGGTTAACTAATACTGAATGGCTAGTAAATAGGTAAACTTAAGAACAACACTTAAAAAAAAAAAAACTCAGTGAGTTGTTTTTGTATATTAATTCCTCTGTGTGTATGTGTGTGTGTGTGTGTGTGTGTGTGTGTGTGTGTGTGTGTGTGTAAAAATATTTAAAGGATAAGGAAAACATGAATTGAATAAGAGGGAGGGATAGGAGTACTTGGCAAGAGGATGGGAGGGAACAGAAGGACAGTGAAGGGAAGAAAGACATCTTGAAGAGCCAGGAAGGGAGTATACTATATTTCCCAAGGAAGCCAAGAATTTTCAAATAAGGTTTAGTTAAGTCATGACAATAGTTCTTATGTGACATGGTCCTCATAATTATACATATATAAATGTATGTATATATATATATATATATATGCAAGCATATGCACACATATTTACATATTTTCCATTTATTTATTTATTTATTTATTTATTTATTTATTTATTTATTTATTTATTCACTTTATATCCTGATTCCTGCCCCCCTCCTAGTTCTCCCTTAACATAGTCCCTCTCCCCCATCCCCCATTCCCTTCTCCTCTGAGAGGGTGGAGCAACCCCCTGAGTATCCTCCCATTCTGGAACATTCTCTGCAGGTTTGGGCACATCCTCTCCCACTGAAGCCAGACAAGGCAGTTATGTTGGTGAATGGATTCCAAAGACAGGCAACAGTTTTAGGGACAGACTCCTTCATCTACTTGGGAGACCCTTTCTACATGCCTCCTGTGACAGTTTTATTTCCTCTTCTGAGATTTAAGCATTCTTGCCTGGGTCTTTCTTCTTTGGATCTGTGGTATATAGCATGGGTATCTTGTTCTTTATGGCCAATATTCACTTATTAGTGAATACATACCATACATGCCCTTTGGGATCTGGGTTATCTCAGTCAGGAAAACATTTTCTAGTTCCATCTATTTGCCTGCAAAATTCATGATGTCTTTGGTTTTTCTTTTTAATAGTTGAATAGTATTTCATTGTGTAAATGAACCATATTTTCTGTATCTATTCTTGAGGGACATCTGGGTTGATTTCCATTTCTGGCTATTATAAACAATGCTGCTATAAACATAGTAGAGCACATGTGCTTGTGATATAGTGGAGCATCTTTTGGGTATATTCCCAGGAGCCATATATTTGGGTCTCCAGGTAGAAGTATTTCCAATTTTCTGAGAAACTATCACATTGATTTCCAGAGTGGTTGTACATGTTTGTACTCCCACCGGCAGTGAAAGTGCAACCCTGGTGTTCCACATCCACACCAGCATAAGTGGTTGCTTAAATATTTTATCTTAGCCATTCTGATGGGTGTGTGGTGGAATCTCGGGGTTTAACATTTCTTTAAGTGTTTCTTGGTCATTGGAGATGTCTCTGTTGAGATTTCTCTGTTTATATCTGCACCCTAGTTTTTAATTAGGTTGTTTTTATCAGTCTAACTTCTTGAGTTCTTTATATATTTTGAATATTAGCCCTCAGTTAGATGTAGGGTTGATGAAGATCTTCCCAATCTGTAGGATGCTGTTTTGTCCTATTGACAATGTCGTTTGCCTTAAAGAAGCTTATCAGTTTCTTGTGGTCCCATGTATCAATTGTTATCTCAGAGCCTGAGCCATTGGTGTTCTGTTCAGGAAACTGTCTTCTGTATCAATGCATTCAAGACTATTTCCCATTTCCTATTCTACTAGATTTAACACACATACAGTTAAATGCAATAAAACATATTAAAAATTAAGAAGGGAAGCAGAAAAAACACCAGTTGACATAGAGTTGCAGGTAGAAAAGTTCATGGATAGATTCTGTTGTCATCAGATGGTAAAGAATGTTTCCTACAAGTGTACCCTAGACTCATTATCTTATGAACCATACAAAAGGGCTTCTAATGCAACCTCTCTATTTTTACAAAAGCAACCTGGGATCTTAAATTATGTCCTGATGTGAAAGCCTCACAGTTAAGCCAGGAATGTCCTTCTGAGAGGTCAGTGTGGTTGGAGTGATGGCTCAACATTTAGGAGAACTTGTTACTCTTTAATAATAGCAGTTTCAAGGGATCCAATACAGTCCTCTGACTTCTGTGGACACCATCCACATACATAGTGCACATACACACATGCAGGAAAACCATTCATACACATTCAATAAATAAATGTTATTAAAGGACCCAAAAGATCCCATCCATGAGTATCCCTTCTGTTTCAGCTGGGGACCTTGATCAATTTCACAGTACATTCAGAACCTTGAACAAAATCTTCCTTATTGTGCCTCAGAAGACAAACATCCAGCTCCCAGGAAGGGGTCAATATCTTCTCACCATTCACTGAATGTTGCACAGATTTTTAATGTTTTAGCTACAAATTCTTTGGGCAAGTTTGGGGTCAAAGCCTATTTGAAAAGATAATCAGAAAAGCATGGGTAAATTATGCCAGAAATAGAGTTTTTTTCATCATCCTCAAACCAGTGTACATCTAAAGTCTCAGTCTATCCATTCATCCACCCAACCACCCACCCACTTATTCATCCATCCATCCATCCATCCATCCATCCATCCATCCATCCATCCATCCATCCATCCAGTCATCCATCCATCCATTTATCAGTCCGTCAGTCCATCTGTTGTAATTGTCTTTCTACCACATATTTCCCTATTAAACTCAAACGCACACTTAAATCCTTATAGGTACTATCATTTTCTCAAAAGGCTTTGCTGTATTTCCTAATACTTGTTTCTAATAAGCAAGAGATACTTAAACTTCTATGGATGTGTTTTTGAAGTTCAAGCCACATTGGCAAGGATATGACACAGTTTCTGGGAACATTCCATATTCAAGATGTCAGGCTTCAGAGTACACAAGTGCCGCAGCCAACGTGTCCCCATTGTGGTTTAAACCTGACAAGGCACATTACCTAGTGCTGTGTTATGGGAAATATTAGACGTTTTCTAACTAAAATAAAAACCGCTGGAGTTGGCATAAACATAAACTTCCACCATGCCAAAATACTATCAATAAACCACAGCCCTGTGCTCTTCAAGGAAAATCTTAGGAAACAACACTGATAATCTTCCAGAGCATTAAGCTATAGTTTAGAATATTTAAATTGAACAAATTGGTCATAAGTAATTTGAAGAAAAACATCAGCATTGTTTTTCCTGAAAATGTTAAAGTAGCAAAACGCACACGTTAATGTTTATTTGGGACATTATATAAACACTTTATCTCTCACTTAATTATAATGTGAACAAACGACCATGTAGTGCCTAACCCTAACGGATGCATTTATAATAAAATCTTTACACCAAAGACACTGGTATCATTGAAGGAAAGAGACCGGAATGTTTTTAAGGGCCAGAAAAGCAGGATATCTACTGCAAGACTGCATCACCACTTCAATGAAGTCTCAAGAATGTGGGTGCCTACATGAGAGTTGAGCAGTGGCAACACTAGTGGACATAGCAACCTAGATGGAGGAAACCTACCAGTATTTCACCCAGAGGCTAAGTGTTACAAGAAATTATAACAGCTGAGACAGAATCAGTCTTCTCTAGTAATGAGCCTCCTGATTGGTCATCTGATACCAAGTGGTCTGATCTAAAGACATACACACAGGATCAACACTAACAGTACTCAAAATGTTGTATTTATATGTTTATTCATATATATATATATGTGTGTGTGTGTGTGTGTGTGTATGTGTGTGTAAAACAAAAATGATCAAAGAAAAGATGTCATGAATTTGAGAGAAAGGAAGGATGATGGAAAAATTTGAAGAGGCAACTGGTTTAAATATAGTACACATATATGAAATGATATAAATAAAGAGAAAAAAATTCCTTGCACTGAGCTGTTCTACCTTTGGCATAAGGAACTTAATTCCAATTACTCTACAGGTTAAAAATGCCTTTTGTACCCAGGAGTGGAGCCAATGAGAGAATCCATATAAGTACTAATATATAAACAGATTCCCACCTGGTTTTAACCCATGGGTTACTTAACCAGTGAGATCAAATTTATTCATTTTTTTAAGATTTATTTTATGTTTTAAATTATGTGTACTTGTACAAGCTTGTATGTATGTGCAAGTGTGTGCATGCACACATGCATATATATGATCCTGGCATCCAAATGAGGGTCTTAAATCCACTGGAGCTTGCGTTACATGTGATTGTGAGTCTCCTGGTGTGGATGCTGGAAACCAAACTCAAGTCATTTGTTAGAAGAGCAAACATTCTGAATCATTGAGACATTTCTCCAACTGCGAAACTATTCTAATAGTAGTCTAAAAACCATTATGGTTACATGTTACCCTAACGTTTTGGGTATCAATCTTATACACCCTTTTATTTGCTCAGAGTACATTGAACAAATTTCAAGAAGGATATAAGGAAGGGGAGAAGACTCAGTAGGAAAGTAGGAGGGTCTGATATGAGACCTTCAGAAACCTCATTAAACTCATAATAAGTCTTATCTCCCTGCTGGGGAGAAAAACAAAGGCAATCCAGGACCTTGAGACTTGCTTACCAGCCATCCTTACCAAAACACAAGCTACAGTTTTGGTGATGGGGCAATGGCTGAAAGAAAGAAAGTTAGAGATGGGGAAAGGATGGAGAAAGAGAGAGGGGGAGGAAGGGATGGAGGTAGGAAGGAAGCAGGAGGGAGGCCAGGTATCTATCCTCTCTCTCTCTCTCTCTCTCTCTCTCTCTCTCTCACACACACACACACACACACACACACACACACACACACACACACACACTACACAGATGAGCATATCTGCAGAAGCACATGTACGTATGTGCTTAAGCCATTTGCAAAAGAGTTCCTTGTCTTTTGTTCCTTGTCTTTTAGTGTATGTAATCCCTCAAGGAACTCCCTGATTTCTGGTTATGATAGCTATTTTTCCAGACAAAGGTGAGGCTCAGTGTTTCAGGAACTGCTGCAAAGAGGCAGGTTGCTCCACTGAGCCTCAGATTATTCATTCTTTGCATTTGACTGTGAGGGTTCACTTTAGAATTCTAAACAGTGATCTTTGTTAGTTATGAAACATACAGTTTTGCTGGGCAAATGAGCAGTTTGGACTTACTCTTCTGAGCATTGTGAGTGTGTCCTTGAAGAGAGTTATGGTAAGAGAATTAAAGCGAAAATTTATTGGCATTACTGTCTTCCCCAAATACAGTGAGAAGCCAAACTTTTCTGGTTTTGATATGCACAGTTTGATAAGTTTCTGTTACTGTATCCATTGCAATATTTCCAATAGAGATACAATAAAACATGTTTACATTTTTCAACCTATAAAACCAAATTGTCCTTTTAAAAGACAATTTTTTTTTTAAAATAGCTGTGATGTAAACACATGACTAATGACGGTAGCACAGATTTATTTTTATGAGGTGGTTTTTACACTGTGCCTTTCAGAGTGAGAAGGAAGAAATTCAATAGTTTAAATATGAGCTCTGAAGCAGAGGCCTAGGATTGAAATTTCAGATCACAACTTATCTACCGTGTGGCCTTGTCTATATCAGTTCTTTTGAGGCTTATAGTCTCTGCTTTTGAGTGGACTTCAAGAAAGAAAGACAACTGCACAGGACTCAGTGTAGTATCTATCTAAGTGAGTTTCATCAGCACTTGACAGCATCATTCTGTGAACGTAAAACTGGGTCCAGGATTTTCTTATACATTAAGAAGGGATTCTGTACAGTCTCCACTGTAGAAACTGGTTACAGGTTACATCTTTAACTGAGAGACACAAGCTTACTAAATGAGCAACTTGGGGAGCCGTTTAACACACCTCCTGTAACACTTCATTTGGTTTATTTATATATTTCAGACATTTGAAATAGGACTAACAGACAAAACACTAACCTGTTTGGACCACAAAACACTGTAAGGTATTTCTGAAGTTTAAAAAAAAAAAAAAAAAAGCCGGGTGTGGTGGCGCACAGCTTTAATCCCAGCACTCAGGAGGCAGAGGCAGGTGGATTTCTGAGTTCGAGGCCAGCCTGGTCTACAAAGTGAGCTCCAGGAC
>NC_034604.1:79184590-79200394 GCF_900095145.1 Mus pahari | reverse complement strand
AAAAAAAAAAAAAAAAAAAAAAAAAAAGGCGATTATGTCAATTTGAATTAAGTTGAAATAAAGCCACTTTTCTTTCTTCTATATCTCACCATAAGGGAATTCCCAGAAGTCTGCCTATGGAGCTTTTTGCATACTAATTATCCCAGGACTTAAATCTCAGCAGCAGCACCATCTATTGGGGAGGTTTTTTTGGTTTGTATGCATTTTTTATTTTATGTTTTACTTTTTTGTTGTTGATGTTTTTACTTGAAACAAATGTTTCTGCATTTCAGAAAGAATATTTAACGAAGTAAGTCTGAGATCATTTCAATTGTCCACTAAGATAGAGGAAAAATACTTTCGTAATGATTTATATTAATTAATATACTCACCAATTGGTAAGAATCGTAAGTGAAAATTGTGTGACACCCACTGTGTATCGGGACGTATTTTGAGATGTTAAAAATGATAAAATGTAATGGGCCTTTAGGGAGAATAAGTCTCCCTTAATTATCAGTTTAATGAATCGATGCCTTTTGACTGCTAATGATGGGGAAGATGTGGCAATTTCTCTTTAAAATCAGCCCCTTGTCATTCTTATGTGGCAATGTAATTTGAATGCAAGGGATGGAGAGCAGCTTAGGCCAGGAGCCACTGATCATAACTCTGTATTGGATTTACAGCACCAGATGGCCTAATTATTCTCAACAGTTCTCAATCTCTGTCTTTCAGGGAGACCAGATGTAATTTCTACCTTCTGGTGAAATATGTTCCTCAGACTGAATACAAGAAGTAAAATGTGAAAACATGAGCCGAATAATTGAGATAAACCCAGTAGATGTGAATCTAAGTACATGTGTTAAAGCACCTGGACCATCAATGTCAACTATCAAAGATAGAGCTCGAAGTCAGAGAAAACACAGTAACAGTGGACAAGTACTGTTATAAGGCCGTCTGTGCCTACATATTCACATGCACATACTTATGTGTGCATCTCTGATTAGAATTGAGAGACATTAGACTATGGGTATAAAGATAGCTTGCAGGAAATTATTACTGTGTCCAATTAGCAAAATAACAGTATTAAGTTCTGCTGTTTGTCCCATGACCTAGGCAGCCCAGGTTTTTGGTCTCATTAATGGCATCAGGCATGAGTCCCATCTTGTGCACCATGCCTTAAAATGACCTCCTATGTACAAATAAGCAAAAACTAAATGGACCCAGTGTGATTAAAAGCAGCATTAAGTTGGGAGCACAAAGTGGCGAGGGGCATAGGAGGAGATGTAGAGGGAGGGATTAGAGGCAGACTCGATCAAAACATATTATGTATATGTGTGAAGTTCTTAAACAGTATAAACCTTAAAATCATATTTATTGATTAAACTATCTTATAAAGGGCATTGGAAATTAGAACTTCTTCGGTTTGGTTCTGGTTAAGACTAACTTCAAGTTATGCTTCACTGGCATCTGGCTGAATATCTACTTCAAAGGACTTGACTAGCTTTAGCATGAGATTCTTGTTTTACCCAAAAATAGGTGACAAGAAGAAATAAGAGAGCATTAAGTACCTCTTAATGTTTTATTTTCTTGTGGTAAAGTGATAGAAGTCCCCTGTACTTCCTGCACTAACTGTGATGCTGTCAGGATTATTGAATGAGCCCTATTCTGTTGTAGGTTTGTCCAGTCCCCATTTTGCCCACCATGTGGTGGAGAGCCAATCTAGGAGTTTGTAGCTGTGGGATCAGAGCCACAGGACGATCTTCACTAAAGTCATTGTCACCTCTTCATAAGTGAAAACCTAAATTGCATCATTTATTTCTGTAAACATGTATTTGACTTTTTAGGGTTCCCCGCACTCCCACTGTTTCTCCAGCTCACTGTTAGTTTAACTTCTCCATTCTGATGATATAATTTGTAGTCCTCACTGAGTGCCTATTCTCCTTTTATCACCTGTCAGCACACTTTCCAACCATGAAGAAATCGTTGGTACATATTGTGGGATGATAAAGTAAATATCTATACCCTATTCCCTAATGACCAGATTGTTTCTATAAATAATACAATTATTCTCAGCATTGAAGTTTAAAGTTCCAAAACAAAAGGTTTACCATGATGTATGGCCATAGGAAAACAAAGAAATGACATCACCATATTTCCATGACCTAAAGTTTTCTTTCAGTAATAAACCATTTTCTGGAAGGGGGTACTTATGAACTAACAGTTGTAGATAATGAAAAATAAATTAAAAGTTTAAAGACAAATGATTCATAGATGACGCGAATGTCTCAGGGATATTTAAGATCCTTATAAAACTCCTGTAGTGAAGGGTATTTTAAAAGTAAGGATTTGCTAACTTTCATTTAATTAACTTAGAATTACAATAATTTTATTATATCTATCAGTATATTTTATAATAAATATGTATCCAGAATCACAATAGATGCTTATATCTTAAGCACAGTATAAAGAGATTAAAGGACATTCTATATTTCAGGGTATCCTGGCAGCCAAAGAAATTGGTATAAATATTTTTAAATGAACATAAAACAGTTAAGAAGATCAGAATAGTAGCTCAACATTCCAAAGGCTTGGCAAGGTCTTCTAATTCAGGATCTCCTTGAACCTGACATTAAATCAAACATGATAATAAGCAGTCCTGAAGCATGGAATGGAACAGTCATAAAGACTAAGGCATGGCTGCAAGATTCTCCTGGTTCATTAACAAGGAGCTCCCATTTGTTAAACTAGCTGGAATTCAGCGCAGCACTCGAACCCTGGGGAGTCCTGTGGTAGCCATTAAAAACAGGGAATGAAGATTTCTTTTCTGAATTAAGTTGTCAATTAGTTCATTTCCACTACACACTGAGTGCATGTGGGCAAGCAAGTGAAGATGATGATACATGAGCCTGCAGACACTTAAATGGTCTCAGAGATGGGGAGACACACCACAATGCACCTAGGAAGATAGCACATAACTCCTGTTATCTGCAGAAGACAAAGTCGTGTGTGGCTTTCATCCTTAAGATTCACAAGCAATCCTGTTGAGTTTGGAAGTGTAAGGAGATTTCATTTTCTGACTCCATATTTTGATATAATATTAGTATATAGAACTTAAGACATAACAAGATGGCTTATTTTTTTTTCTCTCAAAATCTTGCAAATCCTATTACATTACTTTTATGTTTTGTGAAGAAGTGCTGTGGACTTACATCATGGATACCTGTAATATAAAGCAGAATTTAATGTATGTGTGTGTTTTATGATTTTTTTAAATAGTCTCCAACAACAAAGCAGCAAGCATAATTGTTGGTGAATTTTTGTCTACAAAAATGTCTAAAATGCTCGGCTAATAGACAGTCTTAATTAATGTGTATGGCTCATCAGCTCACTGGATGTCAAGTTATTAAATACAAGAAAATAGAAGTTTTTTAACCAATATGGCATTTGTATGTTAACTTACTTCAGTGTGTTTGATGTATGTCCCCATTGAATGCTAAGAAAATTGACATTAAAATTCTCTAGAGAATTTATAGGTTTTACCCTTAAATTTTAAAAATATATTTTTATATCCTATTAATAGTAGCACTATCAATGATAAGGAAATTTTCATGTAAATAAGGCAAGCAGGCAAAACTCACTTCAGTTCTGTACTTACTATCCTGACACATCTTAGAAGCACACTCACACAGTGCACAGATCACCATTTAGAATCACCCAATGCAACATGTTTCTATATTTACACCTTCACAAAAATATCATGAGTTTTTCCTTCATTTGCATATTGTCACTAGATTCACTAGATTGCCATATACTTCTTATGTTGTGGAAATATAAACACACTATTTTATTAACAGCAAATAGAAAATATGGCCAAACAATTGATAGAAAGGTCTTTGCTCTTTTTGCTACAGAGGAAGCATGATGTAACAACACTATTTTGTTTTTCTTGCAGAAGGCAATTTGTCAATGCTTCTCTTCCATATTTCCAGATCCCTGGGAAATCTAGCGAATCCATATATTTCTATTATATCAAAGCTAAAATATCAAGTGTATATGTTACAGTGTTCAAACACAACAGTATCTTTGGTACATAACACTTACTGAGTAGGTGGCCAATGTAGTTTCTTGGTTATTACAAAAATGTGACTGATAACTCAAATTTCAGCAATGGTCTTGTTTTGTTTTATATACTTTAAAGTTTTTCTAAACTCAATAAGATTTTATTCACTGTTTCTTCTCCAAGCAAATAAATAAATCTTTAAAATCCCTATACAGGGTCTGTGAGTTTTCATGTTAGTATTTAATAGCTTTTTTCCTTCATCAGCCTTAATATGAGCAGTTACAGAAAGCACATACTATAAAAATGTAGATTATCTCTGTTGCACATGAAAACATAACAAAAGTACTAGAGTACAAAATACCAGATGGTAAATACAATCTTTCAGGGCCTGGAAATCAGCTATGAGGGTTATGTATCAACTGATAATATATTTTAAGTAAAGTAATAAGTACTTTTTTGAAAGATATTTACAGAATAATATGGTTAACATTCATAAGTGAAAGAAAGCTAAGATTTAAAAAGTTTATGTTAGCAATGATAATGTTTTTCTATGTCGCTTATGTAAAGACTATCATCAGTATATATTTTCATAAGATTTGGCAGTATACACTGGAAGAAGAGGGAGAGCATGAACTGTAAAGGACAGACAAATACCATACATGAAAATGCAATTAAATTAAAATATATGGATTTTTGTATTATTGTATCCCTCAAAATTATATTTAGGGAATGTTAGCATAGTATTATATAGCTTAAATCGTCTTTTGAGAGTTTTGAAATACATTTTCATACACAATCACTTTTCTGTTAGATATTTATTTTAAGTTATCTTTACAACTGCACATTTAAATATCTGTTTTTTTAAAAGCACCCTCTCAATTGTAAAAATTCTGCCTATTACCCTGAACTCCTATTCATTCCACAAACACTTCCGAGAGGTCCTTTCAACAGCCTCATGGGATAGACTGACTATTTGGAGTCTGATATCAATTGACTACAGATACAAACACTGAGGCTAGCAGTCAGGTATGTTGAGCTCAGTTTAGAAATATTAGGTCATTCTTCTTAATACAAGAACAAACAAAGAAACAAAAAGCACATCTTTTTTTTTTTTTTTTATCTGATATACATGTTTCCTATGGGCTATCTGGGAGTGTCATATTTCTCAAGGCTATCACAAGCAAAAGAAATTTTCAGCAAAGATCTTGTTTTACTTGATGTATTTTGTAACTCTTCTGATATTCAATATAATTTGCTTTAGCTTAGTTTTATTTCTCAAGCAAGCAACAAATCTACATAATTTCTATAGGGTATGAACCAGGCAGATGAGGCAAAAGATGTCAAGCAACCTCAGAACATCACCAGGATGGCTGTGTACTGATGTACTTTCTGGCATTCACATTGACAGAGAAAGAAAGCTAAGAGAACGACCAGCAGGAGGAAGCTGGTTTTCTAATAGAGAATAAACTCCCAAAATACATTAAGATTGGTCAATTTAATAAGTTATTTATGAGACAGTGTTACCCAGTGCCAACCTGTACACAATAAAGATATAAATACAATGAAATATGTGTATTATATATTATTAAAGGGTGAAAATATTAATAACAATGGCTCTTAAATCTCCTGATCTCTCCAGTGTAGCCTTGTCTTGAAATGAGGTTTCTTACATATTGTAAATTGAGTGTGAAGTTAAGGAAATGAGGGAAAGAGAATTAAAATATCTAAGAATAACAAAACACAAGGGACACACTCCATCTGCCTCCTGTTTATGTTCCCAGCATTAATGAACAGTTCACTGAGAAATATGCTCCAAGTAGGAGGTAGAGTACCCCCAAATGCTTTTTGGTTGATTTTCTCTCCTCACAAGAAAACATCCATTTAATTCCATCCTACTTTCTTGTTAATTTAAGGACAGAAAAGCTGAGGCCTTTAATCCACCTGGAATGATACAGGTCTCCTACACTTGCCTTATGTCCATGAAGTTCATCCCCATACACAAGTTGGAAACACATGAGCCTTCTCAAAGGTTTGAGTCTTTGCTAATTCTTGTGACTGTCTGACCTGTGGGGATAATGCTTGTGAGATGTTTAAGACAGTGTATGATAAAAGCTTACGGCCCACCTCTTAAACCTTAGTTCTGTCCATTTCTCTCTCCTCCAACCTTTCCTCTTTGAAAAATACGTAAGTATGAGCTGAATATATCTAACTGAACAATTCACCCCCAGAGACCTATAGCTGCATCAGTATTTGTGTGTGTGTCTTTTATAAAGAATCACAATGTAAATTTAATATCTCCAGTTCCTTAGTACTTGACCTATACTTCCCCATCATTTTGAGAGACGATGAGGAAGGACCAGAACAAGACAGACATCAAATCCATTTATTCTGAATCTTAAATTATGAGTTTTATCATCAATATTTTGGTTACATTGTTACACAAAGGACAAATTAACATCCAGTTTGAGGTCACATCTTTGATTGCTTTGGGATTAGTGACGTTTCCTTGGCACACAAATACTGCACCAGGTCTCTCAGTTGCTACTTAATAGTGTTGTTGCACAAGATGCCAAAAGAAGCAGGGTTTGAATAAACCACCCATGGGGTACAGCAGCCAGTACCTTTAACTGCTGAGATTTCCAGTCCAGGTGGCTTCTGGCCAGATGTTCATCCACAGAGTATCAGTCAACACAACCCTCTCCTTGACAGATCAAAGGAAGATCTCCAGGAAGAGGCACTGGTCCTGTTTCTTTGAAGCATCTTGAAATTGTGTGGCCACTCAGAGGCAGATCTAACTCACTACTGAGACATATCCAGAGGAAAAGCAAAGAGAGGATTAGGCTGCGTCAGCTCCGCCATTGTTAAGGGATTCATGAGCAATGAGCAATGCCAGGTTACTAAGGGATCCCAGAGTACAAATTAAAAAATAAAGTAAAATCCACGTTGCAAGTTTGAAGATGCATTGAGAGAGACTCCAGGGGAGGTTATGCAGGATGGTCTGTTCGCTGTCCTTACTTTGAAATATAGACTTTTTTTTCCTGGTTTCCTTTATCCAAAACAAAGTGTGCAGATTTTGTTCTGTTTTGTTTGGTCTCATACAAGGACTGGGCATAAGTTTTGTTGTCTTGTTTTGTTTTTTTTCTCTCTGCATGAAAACTAAGTAGGTTTGAGGGGCGAAACCTGAGGAAGGAAAGGAAAGCTTCCAGAGGAAAAAAGAAAACCACAGACGGTACAAAACAAAAACTGCAGTCCAATCGTGCAAAATTTGCTTCTCGGGATAAAGCACTTTTCGACAGGTTCCCAATACCCAGCTCCCTCCCAATACCCCCAAGACCCTAGGGAAAAGCTACAGAATGAAAATGAAGCCATTCTTTTCTTAAGGCTACACACACACAGAACACAGGTCAAGGACTGTCTGGTAGGTGGTTCTTTGCTGGGCTCTTGATTTAAGCCCTGACTGAAGCGTGCAATCCATCTGAGGGTCAGCAGCATCTATGTCATCAGGACAAGATACAACGTACAAACAAGAGAAGTTAAGTCAATGGTTCCAACAATAAAATCCGATATCGACTTTACAATCACAGGTACAAATTGCTCAAATCAATAATTTCATTTCTCCTTAAGACCTTGTCTTCTAAAACTAATTAGAGGCCAGGTTCCCGAGGAATTGTCAATAGTCAAAGAAAATACTGCAGCTTTAGAAGACAGTCATTCTTCTATAGCAATTATCTGAAGGAGGTGGGCCCAAGCCATCCTATCCAGACAAGTTCAAGGTGTTATGGGGGGGGGCAGATCCCTGGGTCCTGATCAAAACCTTCCCACCATCCTGGTGGCTCTGAGTCTATAGAGGAAAGACCAAGAAGCCCGAGAATGTGGAGTATTTCCAGCCTCCCATGAGGTTGCC
Source organism: Mus pahari (assembly GCF_900095145.1). Classification (NCBI taxonomy): domain Eukaryota; kingdom Metazoa; phylum Chordata; class Mammalia; order Rodentia; family Muridae; genus Mus; species Mus pahari. The sequence continues at coordinate 79,192,451 of NC_034604.1, read as the reverse complement.
TCTCTCCAGTTTGAGATGAACTTTGTCTTCTCTTTCCATGAGCAGCAGAACACCATTGCTGGCTGCTTCCCTGGTAACATCCTGGTCTCCAGCAAATGCAGAGATCACCGGGTAGCCATTCTGCATTAAGCTGACCTATAAGGCAGAGAAGACTCAGCAGGTTAGAGACCACCTCAGCCCCACATCCTGTTCTCTTCTCCCCCTAAGGGTTGTCACCCCCATCTAACTTTTGGAACCCACACACTTGGAACCTGAAAGAGCAGACTTTCATCTGGCTCAGAGGCCAACCCCCTGTCTATTCAAGGGTTCTGCTTTTAAACCTACTCACCTGGATAGTTTGTCTGTTGTACACTTTGACCACGTGAAAGCTGAAGCTATAAATTCCCTTTCTTGGTGCTACAAATATACTGGAGGCAAGGTCAAAGTGGTTGCCAATGTTTACTAAGACCTGAAAAAGAAGAGGGAACATCATTCTGAGGTACCTACACAGCATGTCCTTTCTCAGCTTGTATTTTCTCCATAGTTTCAGTTGGTTGATAGCAAGGGAGTTGATTTATTGGTATTGAGAATAGGTACCACCAAGTCCACAGCTTTACACAAACAATACAAGAAGCATCAAGCATCATTTTTTTAAAGAATAAAATAAAAATAACATAAAATAGCAGAAAAGTATTCAAAAGGTATTCTCATGGCTTCTAATTAATAAGGATTCTGGAAGTGTATTTTAATTATACATTCAAACAGAAGAAATTTTCATGTGATATTATGCAGGGTGTAAAGAAAGCAATAGGAGACAGTGAAGTCAAGGAACAACTTGTCAATCCATCCTCTTTTTGTTTTGTTGTTGTTGTTGTTTGGGGTGGTGTCTCCTGTGACATCAGCCTGATGCTATGTTTAATGCATAAAACTTTGTATGGAACAGAGAGAGAAAAGATAACGGAGCAGCAGACCAGACCCTTCCAGGATTTCACATGAGGAGGAGTAAGGTGTGGTATTAACTCCCTAGGCTCCAGGAACAAATGGCTTGTCTAAGGTTTCCCTGTCCGGTGGGCTCCAACCTCTAGGCGCCTCATAATTAGTGTTCAATGATGAGTTTTGTTAGGAAGCACTGGCTGCTGCCTTGTTAAAATTCATTCCCTGCTAAGCAGTGCTTACTTTGTTGGCTGAATGAGGGGGGGGGGGGATCACGTAAAAAAGCTCGAACGGACAAAGATCACTGAACTGGTAACTTGGACATTCCTTGTCCAAAGTAAGGGAATCCCCACAGGCAGAAAGAAAACTAACCCCATTGGCTTCCAGCAGAGGACTATGTGGCCCTACAGGTAGTCTTCCTCAAATGACAGGAGTAAGCAGGGGAATGAGAAGCACCATGCTCCCCATCTCACTCCCTTTCTCTTCAAAATACAATCTGGCTACTTTGTCTGCATTCGGTTTCCATCTCTCCTCCAGGGGAAAAAAATTCAACTCTGTAAAATAATAAATCGGCCTGCTGGTGTTTTATGCTTACAAAATAAAGAGCTAGCTACACTAAAACTCTGGACTGTCTTTTACCTGATCAGAAAATAAACTTCAGCTCCAGTGCTTTGGGCTGTTAATTTTACAAAGTTGTATAGATGAACTACCCTGTCTACCAGGGCAAACTGGATTGTTGTCAGTAACATCAGCCAGTGTGGCTTGGAGAACACTCTGCATCTTCACCTGGCTGCGAGCATCACTTAGCCCCCTCCAGAGTAGGAGGCTCACATGCACACTCTGCTCCATCTTTGAGGACAAAGCACCCCTGATGTCTGTGTCCACTGCTCCCCAGGGTGCTTCACTAGAGAATGAAGCAATCCCTTGCATGCCCTTTCCGCAGCCTTGACTCCTCTCTCCATTTCCGTCTCTTAATGTGGATTTTAAATTCTGGAAATAGGTTTATTTAAGGTTTTATTGCAGATGAAAAGACACCCAACCAGGTCCCGAGCAGAGGGTCTCTCCCTCACTGACAACTTAACAGGAACCGGAAAAAGTTAATTCATCTATAAAACCAGATTCCTACTACTGATCATGTATCCAAACTTTCCTGACAACCCCACAAATCACTGTATCTAAAAAGGCTGTAAAGAATATGTGTTGGAAACCACATTGAAAAATAACAGCAGCGCAATAACACCGGGTAAAAAAGAATATGAACTATATATGCTATTGTCATATTGTCTTATTTGGAATTAATGAAATTAAATGTTTTTGTATTAGAGAACTTCCCTAAACCTTCAAATGCTCGAGTTTTGAGAGATCAATTGTGTGCATTGGCTGTAAACGGGTTTAGAAGCTGGTTGCTGGACAGAGGGAAAGCCAAAGGGAACTTCTACCTATGTCTAGTGAAGTTTCAGGACTCAATTTTACACAAAGCCCCATTAGCAGGAGCATTAACTGATTGGAGAAAAGTATGAAGATCACTACCACCTTTTCAATTTCTGAAGACTAATAGGAACCACAAGGGGAGAGTACATAGTGACATTAAAGTCACCACCCAGAGAAACATTTACATAGTCATCTCCCTAATTCTTGGCTGCTCAGCTCATAGGCCAGAAATTAAATGGCTTAAAGACATTTAAATCACAGGCCTTTGTCTTGTTAAGTTTTCAAAGTCATACTGTGCATTTATATTTGGACATACTGTATGGACACCTTGCAGTAAGTTTCACTTACTGACCGTAGCAGATATATGGCCACTTTATTCTGGTGTATTCACAGAGAAACATTTCTGTTCCTTTACACACTATTCCCCACTTATTTTAATCTTCATGTCACTAGGTCCCAAATATAAGGTGGTCCAGTCCTTTGTCGGACACCTTTTTAAGTAAGGAGTCTATTAAATGCAGAATCTTTAAAAGGAAGCCCTCTCCTCCTGGTGTCTGCAGATTGTTTACCACAAACACAGCCTTGCCCTTGGCAAAAGGGAAAGCACACTGCACTAGGTTTCTTTCAGGGAAATGCATTTCTTATTTCAGCTTTACCAGACCCGTAGAAAGCGGAGAGCCTTACAGGGCTCGCAGTAACCCGCGCCAGGAAAGCTGGTATTTAAAATCAAAACTCTACAATGTGTTCGAGGGGGCGTCCAGGAAAGTATAGTAGTAAAAAGAGCAATGTAAGGGCAAGGGAGAGGTGGGAAAACCAGTCTGGTGTTCCTCCTGAATATGTAGGAAGCCCTTGCCAGCCCGATACCCTGGCCAGTCCTCCACTTATCGGCGGGTGGGCAGTTTAGCCGCTGACCTGGTCGAAGTAGATGGTCATGGTACGGTTGCTCATCTCTGACGGCTCGTGGTTGGTGCTCCGAGTAGCGGAGAAGGCCACCTTGGCACTGCCTGAGCGCACAGAAATGCCCAGGGAAGAAGTGACGGCGCCATCCCCCGACGGGCTGGAATCGCACACTACCAGGCACTTGCCCTCTAGCACGATGGGCTCCGTGTCGTTCTGAGCCCTTACCGGGCAGCAGGCGGGCAGCAGCAGCAACAGCAGGGCCAGCACCGCCCCCAGGCTGGAGCCAAAGTCGGCTGGCTCACGCAGCGCCCCCCGGCGCCCGGGCATGCTCAGCAGCGGCCCTCTGGGGCCCTGGGGAGGCGCGGGCATCTGGGCTGGGGGGCGCCCTGTGAACGTCAAGGCCCGCAGAAGCCGGAGGGCTGCCTGGGTGCGCACAGGAACGCGCAGGGCTAGAGTAGTAGCTTTCTCTGGGCTGGGTTCTCGCCTCAGATGGTCAAGGCCAAATGATTCTCAGAAGGAAGGCACCTGCGGACCTGTCAGGGCAAAGAACCCAACACTTAAGCAGGCAGGTAGAAGGGGGACAAGTGCATAGTACTCTCCAGTCCCTTCCAAATGACCATTCACTTGGCTCCCGAAAGCTATCCTCATTCCAGATGAGAAATAATGGATCCGAGAAAGCTCTGGAGCACTGGTCAGCATATCCCAACAGATACTTGAACAATGCGCTCCTGGAGCCCGGGATTCTGGCTGCAATTCTGTAGAAGGGTGTAAACAGGATTGGGGACCTCTAAGACTGTCGTCACTACTGTTCCCTGCCTACTCAGCCCAAGACTTCTAGAGGAATTAAATGCAGTCAAGGGAAAAACAAACAAACAAGCTAGCAAGCAAAAAGATGCTTAGACAGCTTCATTTCAACGGCTTTCTGGATAGCCACAGAAAGAAACCCTTCCTTTCCTTTTCTTCCCCCTTTATCCCTTTCTTTTATCCAGGAAGTAATTTTTAAGCAGCCCGTTTCGAATAAAAATACTCTGCCTACCCCCAACACCACCATCCCCCCAAACAAACCCCAGGCAGCTTCTTGGGCGGATGAGATTAAGAATAAAAAGGAAAGGACAGAAACAGGGAACGGAGGGATGGGGGTGGGTGAGGAGCGAAATTCTAACACCCACTTCCAATGTCCCCGCAGCCACTGGTGAACCCCAAGGAGAGCCTGCTGCAATCCTCTCTCTGGCAAAGACGAAGAGCCGATTCTAGCACCCGGATCTCCGGATTTTACACATTTGCAGGCTCTGATCTCTGGACTTCGATTCCCCTCTTCTGTAGCTGTCTGTTAACTTACACGGGTTTGCACTTTTACCCTGTCCCCTCTTCTTCAGCTAAACCAGAGAGGCCATTCCAACACTCAACACAGGGACACAACCAGAAAGAACCCGCCCCTTGTCGCCCACACTCTCCAAACTCTTTCCAATGTTCTTTCTAAGAAAAGAGAAGTTGCGTTTCGATAAATACCCCGTCTACCGCTCTCACGCGAATAACAGACCCCCAGCCCCCAAACACACACACTCAGCCACGGTCTCTCCTCTTACTCAAGGTCCCGGTGATGCAATGCAAAAAGGCAACTAGGAAACGGATCTCGGAGCTCAGGGGTTGGGTGGATTACCTGGAATGTCCATGATGGGTGAGTACCGATGTCGGAGAAGTTGTTCTGCTTAGAGAAAATGAGGCAGGCGGGAGCTAGCGGGAGGAGGACACCTCGGAGCACGACCCTTCTCCCAGCGCCTGGCCAATAACTGCTCCGCCCCGCCCTGCCTCCTCTCCTCTCGGTCCGAACCAGCTCCGCAAGCACACCACGCCCCGGCCCCGAGAGCCCAGAGAGCCCCACACCGAGCGCTGCTCAGCGCACGACGGTGCCTGGAACCTACTTGCTAACCGCTCAGGTTGAGTCCCGCCGAAGTCAGGAGCCGCACCGCACCAAGGCGCGCAATTTGCCTCCTCCCGGACGGAATAGTTCCCCAGTCAGTGCACCTATCCTGAACCTCATTAACAGGATCCCTGGGTCCCCGCCTCTGCTCCAGTCTCCAGAAAGATCGGCTCGGAGCCGGCAACTAAGGACTCCTCGCTCCCTCCGTGCTAGAATCCACAGCCCTGTGGATTCCCCTGTGACTTCCCCCTAGCACGTTGCCAAGCCCAGATGTCCGTCTCTCACCTAGACATCTAAGACAGTCCTCTTAGGTACCTTCTTAAAACTAGGCGCCCTCCGAAGCACCAGCCGTGTTTCTTCTTCCAGATTCTTTTTCTTTTCCAAATTCCCTCCAAGTCTTGATCTTGAACGGAGTGTCCACATTCATAATTTTAAAGAGGAGAGGGTACTTAAAAAAAAAAAAAAAAAAAAGGAAAAGTATTTTCTTAAGAGAGGAAAAGCCTCGGTAATTTAATGTTTTTAGAACTGCGATTCCAAAATCTCCGGTTAGTGAAATGTCAGCTTTTGGCAGAGATTAAAGCGGCTCTTCCTGCCTGGGGTTTATGTGTCTGCTGCTCTGAACCCCGGGGCTGGTGGAGCGCGTTGGCACCACTCGTATTTATTAAAACGCAGTCTCTGGGCTCTAAAGACCCGGGGAGACACGCGGGGTTCCGAGCTGCGCCTGGAGAGCCGGGAGATGCGCAAGCACGGACGAGGGGCGCCACCTACGGGCGCTGGAGCCTGCCGGCCTCAGGCTGCGAACTAGCCTACTCAGTGTGGGGGAGTACCCAGGGACAAAGGTGAGGCTTGAGGAATTTTTTTTTCCTTCACCCCAGCTAAAGCAGGAGCTAAAGTTCCTACGAAAAATGCAACAAGGTTGTCTTTCAATATTCTTTCTCCTTCCAGTTTACGGCAGTCATGCTGGGTGTTTTTAACTCTATTCCTCTAACATGTAACTGCCAAGAGGATGTATGCCTTGGTGTGTTATCTTGGGCTATTACCACTCACACAGCAGACACTGAACAAAAGCAAGGCAGCTTTTACATATGGAATTTTTAAAGCACCACTACAAAGATTTTGCTCTGTCCTAGACAGTTTGCCTTTCTGGTAGGCTGGTGGAAAAAAAAAAAAAATCCGAATGAGCCCATGTAGCTCAACGGAGCACAGTATGTTCCTGTCTTGATTCCCAGAAGTCAGCACACCTATCTCTCCTCCCTTTGAATATTTCAGTCGTCCTGCTTCTGCCTTATGAGACGTGTCTTCTTAGATAAGAGCTTTGGACGATCCTTTTTATTGGCTCTTTCATGACTGTTCTAGGATGGAAGGCCTAAGCACTGAAAATACCGTGCATGTCCAATCGGCTCAATAGAAAGGAGGGGTGGGGTGAGCCCAAATGAAACCCACAGCATAAGTTTAGTTGAGGCCAAAGGTTCCCCATGGATATCGGGGTATTGTAGTGTTTGAGGGAGCGTTAGAGACAAATGCATTCTGCTTCACATAACATGCAGAGCATCACAGACTATCAAACAACTTAAGAATCTGCCAGCGCTACAGCACAGTCACTGGAAATTGTAGCTTGCAGGTACCATGCTCTGCATCACTGGGAGGCTTGTAAAAGGCACAGCAGCCACTTCTTACAGTCATTTGTGAGTTTAACTCAGCGGAGAGCGTGCAATCTTACTTTAGAGTTATTTTACTCTAATGTCATCCGAATTTGATTGTCTCTGCCATGGAAGGATGATTGTACCGTGCCATCATGAAGACGGAATTGGATTCAAACCTGGCAACAGAGGATAAAAGAACACAACAGAAAAGAACCAACATGAGAGCAAGCACAGCAGAAACAAGCCTTGCACACATCTAAAATCTTTAAGTAATTGTTTAATTAAGCAGTTCCTTCGGTCCTTTGAGACATTTGACTCACATAAACACCAGAACCAACTTACCACCTTCGAGGCAAACAACAAAATAAAACAAAAGCAAAAGAAAACCACGGTTATGTGTGGTGATGGCAGTATGTAAACAACATATTAAGGAAACCTTTACATGCTGAACTAGGATATGGTGTGAAACCAAGTATCCTTATGGAACGAAATAAAAACTATGTATGACTCTCAGCTTGAGTCTTTTGTTTAACAAGGAAACTGGAAATTGTGGAATGAATCAGATTGACAGAAAAGTGGATGATTTATTGATCCACCAATCGGTACTTCCACCTACCAGATCTTTGGTTAGGAGGTAGATTTTCTTTAGCTTGTAAGCATGTTTAGAATAAACAAACAAATAAACAAACAAACACATCCAGAGCATGGAACTAAAACGGAAAACTGCTGTGAATATTTAAATGATTGCATATCGTGCTCCATGTTTCCGTTATTAGTAATCATTGTTATTATCAGAATACGGACAGTAAACTCAGTTCTCTGAAGTGAAACAGCATGAATGTTTGTGACTGCACCGTGACCTTTGCTTCTTATGTAGCAGACAGCACAATGCCTATAACCAGCACCCTGAGCCAGAGACAGACATCACACACAGCTAATGGGAAAGTATTGTAATGTGAACTAACCAGTACCCCCTGAGCTTGTGTCTCTAGCTGCATATGTAGCAGAAGATGGCCTAATCGGCCATCACTGGGAAGAGAGGCTCCTTGGTCTT
>NC_034604.1:79183264-79184455 GCF_900095145.1 Mus pahari | reverse complement strand
TCATTTTATTTGTCCAAAATAGTTATCTCTCCAAAAGCTTAATGTGATCTTCCCTGGAGATAGATCACTGCTGAAAAGCAATTCCAGCCTGTATTTTTTTTTTTTTTTTTTTTTTTTTTTTTTTGTCATCTTTAAAATATATAGTATTTGTGGTTTTCTTCTACGTGTGTTTTAAATATGATCTCTCATGGGTCTCACTCATATTCTGAGATGCAGAACCTGTAAAGGTACTTTTACAGAAAAATAAATGCACTAGTAAAAATCTCTTTCCTTAAAATATAAAATTATATATTTAATGTGTTGGTGTCTATACTAGAAAGTTATTAAGGTATGGAATATCTCAGAGATGCATAAATATCATACATTCCTTCAGTTATACATGGCAATTTGTTTAAATATGTCCATATTTCTCAGTAAAACAAAGATATTAAAGGATGAACAATTGCAGAAAAAATGAATACTTAAAGCTACATTTTTTTTCTTGATGAATTACTAACATATGCAAAAAAATTAAGATTGGAATGAATTCTAGCTCAGTCACTGCTTAATAGAAAGCCCAAGAAAATGTATTTATATGACATTTATATGACACAATCATATTATCCCAGCCAAATTAGATAAACATTTAATTGACTAAGTTAAAAGGTAGACCAACTGGACTCAGGCTGTCTACACTCTACAGTCACATTGAGATACATAAGCTACCAGTGCTATTCAGGAAAAGACTTGATTTGTCAGATTATGTTTCCGAGACTTTGTGGCACACAGCCAGATATTTAATATCCATTCTATATTTTTGTTAGCAAAAGACAGCACACCCAAACCATGGAATTAGTTTCAGTGCTACTGTTTTCTTTCTCTTGTATACTTCTTTACTTGTTTGTTTGTATAGCTTAAGACAAGGGCTCACCATGCAGACCTGGCCAGCCATAGACTTACTATTCAGACAGTGCTGGCATCAAGCTCACTCAGATCTGCCTGCCTCGCCTTTGCATCCTGAGCACTGGGATTAAAATTGTGCTACTTTCTCAATACTGTAAAACTAACATGCTGTCTTATAAAAATAGCAGCTTTATTTATAATAGCCAGAAGCTTGAAAGAACCCAGATGTCCCTCAATAGAGGAATGGATACAGAAACTGTGGTACATTTACACAATGGAGTACTACTCAGCTATTAAAAACAATGAATT
>NC_034604.1:79176206-79182730 GCF_900095145.1 Mus pahari | reverse complement strand
CAGGGTCCCCAATGGAGGAACTAGAGAAAGTACCCAAGGAGCTGAAGGGGGCTGCAACCCTGCAGGTGGAACAATATGAACTAACCAGTGCCCCCTGAGCTCATGTCTCTAGCTGCATATGTAGCAGAAGATGGCCTAATCGTCCATCACTGGGAAGAGAGGCCCCTTGGTCTTGCAAACTTTATATGACCCAGCATAGGGGAAGGCCTGGGCCAAATAGTGGGAGTGGGTGGATAGGGGAGCAGGGGCGGGGGTGGGGGTATAGGGAACTTTTGGGATAGCATTTGAAATGTAAATAAAGAAAATAATAATAAAAAAATTTAAAAAAAGAAACAGTTAATGCTAATCTCTTACAAAGTTTGGCTTCAAAAAATAAATGTTATTGGTAAGAAAAATATAGAAAATCACTAATATATAGCTAAAGCATTTCCTGATTTTTTTCTTAAATCTTTTATTTAGAATAGCTGCAAGTATGTTGTCAAGGCTCACTATACCCACAATGTTTTAAGTATGGGTAATAGATATTGTTCTGTGAATATATGTTTGAGGAATTGCTTTCCTTGTGTTAATTGATGTTGAAGAGCCAGCCACCTGTAGATAGCATTGTTCTTGAGCAGGTAGTCGTGGGCTCTATACGAATGCTAGCTAAGCAGGAGCAACAAGACAGACATTTCTTTATCCAATATAAAGTAAGTGGAATCATAGACTGCCTATATGTGAACATAACTGTGATGCTGTTTTTTTCCAGAAGATATTTGGCAAGCTTGACTGAATTACTTTTTGATTGACATTAACTCTTGATCTTGAGAGTATTTGATAGACATGAAGCACCCTCGGGGACTGTTAAAGGACCCCTCTTAGGAATGCTCCGAGCTGATACTGAGCAACTTGAAGGCCCAGGCTAAGAATAGTGTACTCCCTTAGGAGCCACTCTTTTGATGTAATCCACTATAAAAGCCATTTTATACGGATCATGAGTTTTTAAGAGAAATAGGATTTATCTGAACAGAAATCAGAGTTCAAGCACAAATATCCTTAAGACATGTCTCAGGATCTAAAGTGAAGCTGTGTTGCCTGGCCACTTGAATGCTGAGTTCTCCTTACAATGAAGTATGAGTATTAACAAACTTGAAGGTCACAGCCTGTGCCCTCAGCCATCTCTAGCCATCTTTCCTCAATTAAAAGGGCCAAATTAATAGTGAAAACTAGAGAAAGATGATTCATTCAATGTCATATTAGCAAGGGAACAAAGACATCTTGTGAACTCCTCACTAGAAGAACCCATCTTCAGTGTTCTGAAGTGATATTACAGTTTAAATAGAGTGCCAAGGATATGAACATCTAAGTAGTACCTGTCAAGGTGGGGCCTGCTCCACCTGTGATCCATGATTGTCTGGACTAAAGTCTCCTCCTATAAGGTGGTCTGACAAGTTGCTAGGGTTGGTTGAACATTCTTTCCAAGAGAAAACCTCTCCCTCCGGGTGAAAACTTTGCCTTCCCTTTACATGAGAGTCTCAGACCAATTCCTATTTCTTTGGTCTCCATAGTTTTAATAGTCCATAGATATACAAGAGTGTCTTTTTAAAATTATGTCAGCAGCGTGTATGTTTAATGGGTGAACATGGTACACTTCCTACCACTGCTTCATCATAGACTGTTCATAAGGAACTGAAGTCAGTTCCAGATAGGAAAGGAGGGCAGGCAAACTGAGGAATATATTCATAGCTGTTTGAGCTCACAAACTGTAATGTGTATGTGAATCATCGGGACTCTTGTTTAAAATGTTGGGCTGGAACTAGCTGGCAACTTGTATGGGTACCATTCTGCCTACTGAAGAGATCCAGGCTTCTGCTTCTATGGAGCCCTCACACAACACCTGAAACGTGTTTGGAAGGCTTACTATTTAAGACATCTGTGAGGGAAGAGCACTTATATAAAACAAACTCATATTGGAAAAGAGCCTGGTGGTTGTGCAATAAATGTGGACATCAGTGTTTGGTAGTGTAGGTAGCAGCTGTTTGGGTTCTTCATGCCTACAGAAGCTATTTTCTCAAGTTTTTCTATGGGATATTTTATATGCATTATTTCAAAGAGAAAAGCAATCATGCACTTCTTAAAATCTGACACAAAACCTTTTCCTTGGAGTTTTTTTTTTTTTTTTTTTTTTTTTTTTTTTTTTTTTTTTTTTTACTTCTGTTGAGTAAAAATTGGTCAGAAGTTATCAAGGGTGGCTGGAAAGGGCAGATAAGTCACATTCTAACATTATTTTAATTGGCAGATCGGGACCACAGTTCATCGCCTGTCCTAGGCTGCTCTACTAGAAGTCATTTTATAATTGTAATGGAAAGAGCTTTGCTTATGTGTTGCTAATGGTTTGTAACAATTCTTTTGTGTGTGTGCATGTAAAATAAAGAGTTAACCCCCTGACTCCTGAGTCAAAAGTTATTATGGTCCCTGTGAGCTAGGGTAGAGAAGATAATATGATCAATGTTGAGATCTGCTAGAAATGGTAGAAACAGAAAGCTATATGCAAATATAAAAACAAATATTTTCTTGATGGTAATATTAAAATATTGTCTTTCATATGAAACTGGGGCTCTGCTTACCCACTGCCAATATGATAGAGAGTTAAAATGCACTTTAGAATCAGCATAATATATGCCCGAGCACATCACTTGGCAGACTGACTGCATCTTTGTCTGATACATTCTTGTGCTGATTTCTTATGATAATCTACACAAGAGAATATTGATTTTCCTTCAAGATTTTCATCATCTCCGATAAGCGCAAACATTTGTTAAATTTCTAATATATCTGAAGCACAACACCATCATTTTTCCTGAGGAAAGTTTTGCCATATAAGGATGCAAGGAAGAACTCACAAATCAGAATGCCAAAACAAATAAACAAACAAACAATAAAAATTTAAATAACCCACAAAGGACTGACTGACAGCACCCATAAGTCAGAGCGTGGAGGCAGGGTGGAGTAAGTCTGGGATCCAGCAATCAGGGGAGAACTTTAAGGTAAGGTGCACCATCAGAAAGTGAAAGAAGATTATTTTCATGAGGGACTTGAAATTCAGCTATCTTTCTTGGAAAATGAACATTTAATAAACCACTACTATTTTGTATAATGTTCAAAGTACTAAAATAAAAATTTTTCTAATGGGAAATATTAAACACTAATTGTCTTACTTTATATGGGAGGATTGTGTTCAAAGATTTTTGAGATGCTCTGGTTTAAATCTCCTAATATACCATATGATTGTATATTTAATGTTCATATTATTTTAATTTCTCTTCATTATAATGTTTATATAAACCCCCCTTTAAGATGACTTTTTCCAAAAACATAGTATCATGTTTGTGTTTTGCAAAATCTCAATACAAGTAGTAGGATAGTGTATTGGGAATCCTGGATATTCAAATTAAGAAACTGATTTTGATGTACATTATATGTTAACTTCAGAAAACTCACTCTAATTTTGAAAAATGGGTTAAATAATTTAAATAAATTTATCAACAATCAGAAACTAGGATGAAATTCATTCAACAAGAAAAACTGATTAACAATATTTTGAGTGTATAGATTCAAATAAGCTAACTTTTTAATAGACAAAGTTGTATAATTTTAGCCTACTATAAACATATTTCAAAGCTTATGCTTCTTCTTTAAATGGAGAAAAATTGAGAAGATTCTACTTGAGCATATAATATACCTATGTGACTGGTAGAATCTTTGAGATTCTCTCGCCCCTTTCTCATGACCTTGGACATTTTGAGGATGATTTGAAAGTATGCTTGTATTTGTTACCTTTTGGGTTTTCAAGATGTCTGAATATTGCCTGAAATAAAAATGAAGACATAATTGCATAATGGAGTAAACTGAAATTTCACAAAGCCTGCCAAACAGGTGTGCTTTGAGGATACACTGTCATGGAAGTGTGGCCATGTACATAGATGGGAATGGATGAACAACTCTTTTCATGGACAAATAGAGAGTATGCTTAACTGAAGAACAGGGAATCCCAGAACATTAATAAAACAACAGCACTGACATCATTCAGCTCCATCCATAAGATGAAGTTTTGGTGGTACCACTTTCGATGTAGAGCCTGCCTTTGCTGTATGAGTTAATATTAATAGTGTGGCTCCATTTCATTTAAGAAATAGAGTTTCCTAGTCTCATGGATGTAGTGTAGGATATGTGATGAAGTTCAGTTTATAGAAGCAACTTTCTCTGTTGTCATTTTCACCTCTGCGCATCCTTCACATCAAAACACTCCTCACCTTTTTTCTGAAGTTTATCTAGTTGTGTTTTTTTGGTTTTTCTGTTTGTTTGTTTTGGTCTGGTTTGATTCTTATTCAATTACTTTATTTTTCTGTTATTGCATTTTTGTATTTTCTTCTGGCTACTTTTCCAGTGTTTTCTGACCTTCAAGGTACATTAACATTTCTACCAAATAAACTGAAAATTTTAATGGACAGAAAGGTTTTAATTTAACCTATCATACAAGTATCTAAAACCTTACATTTCTTTTCTGGGTGCATAAAAATCAAGTAGCTCCTGCTGAGCATAAAATTCAAACAACTTTCTGACAAAAAATTTGACGTGGAAAATTCATGTCAAGAAAATAAAGATGGATCTCATGAAACATGGAGAAAGAGCCACAATTACTCATATTCCCTTTAACATTACAGTTGTGGAAGTGCTTGATGAAATGTTGAGCAAAAATAATATATTACTGATGTAAAGCAAATAGTATAACTTGCATATAACAATTATACTTTAAGAACACTATCTTATATATTAATTATAGAAAAGTGGGATAAATGTAATACTTTTGAGTTTTATCTCCAGCTTTTAGGTGGACAACAAATACATATAGAATAAAGTTGGTAAATTCGCAACTAGACAATCATGTTACTCACATGACTTTGAGACTGAAAAAGTGAAGCACAACAAAAATATTTCTCGAAATATTTACAATTATGGGCATGGGATTGCACCACACTTTATCCTATCACTTGGGACACAGCGGCCAATGGCTTCCTGAGTTTGAGGCTAACCTGGTTTACACAGTAAGTTCTAGGACAACACAGAGAAACCCTACCTCAAAACATCAAAAAGGGTTAAAAAAAAAAAAGTACAATAGACACTAGGCATATGTAGGGCAAGGAACTATTGCTGGCAATACCTTCTTCTATGTGCTTTTGTGTTTTTAATGTTTAATTAATTTATGTTATGTTTATTTAGTAGGGGTGGTCAGGCATGGAAGACCCATAGCAGGCCTGTGGATGTTAGAAAATAACTTGCAGGAGTCGGATCTCTCTTTCCACCACCATGAGTTCTGGGGATCAAACACAGGGCTGTTAGCCTTGCTTGCTGCCAAGGATCTTCACCTGCTGGGCCTTCTAGTCTTGATTTTTTTTATGGTGTATGAATGCAGTACTTTGAAAATAACCTTAATTAGGAGACAGTTTTCTTGTGAGATGAAAGCATGCTGGAACTTTGTGCAAGGCAGAATTGAGAAAAACTATCCATTTGATTTGCTCACCTTTGGAAACCTGAGAGCGTTCTCAAGGTCAGTGATGCCAAAGAAGACAAGAATAGATTGGACATCTTCCCACAGTCAGCAAGAATTTTAAACATCAAACAAATAAACAGAGGCCAATATAAATGTCTTTGTATAGGCACAAGAAAAATGGGGAAAATTATTTCCCAGGGTAAACTAATATGTGAATGCAATAGACTAGGAAGTAGATTACAATATCCAGGATAGATATATAGATAACAATGAGATAAATGACAGATAAATAGATAGTTGATAGAGATTGATGATATATAAATGATAGATATATGACAGATGATCAATGATAGAGATTAATGATAGATAAATGATAGATATATGATAGGTGATAGATATGTAGATAGATGATAGAGATCGGTGATAGATAAATGATAGATAATAGATAGGTAGATAAATAGTTGATAGATGATCGATAGATGATAGATAGATAGATAGATAGATAGATAGATAGATAGATAGATAGATAGATAGATAGATAGATAGATTTCATTTTAGGTACTCAGGTCTGTTTATTCATTCACTGTACTTTTCTTGCACTTGAAAATAAAACAGGAAATTAACTGGTAAAGGAATGTAAATCTTTTATAGTTTTGCTAATCCAGAAATGGGGACTCCAGTTTCCTCTTCTCTATGACTGTGAGAGTCTAACAGCTTACAGGACATAATGAAACAAAGGGTAGAAGATCTTTGAACTCAACTGTGAGGTAATGTAAGCAGTCATTCCTTGCAAGGGAGACCACTGGGCACCATATTTGTTTCATTCTTAGCTACAGAGAGTTGTTACAGCTCCTGAAGGTGGTGGTGGTGGTGATGGTAGTGTATATGTGTGTGTGTCAGTGTGTATGTGTGTGTGTCTGTGTATCTCCTGTCTCTGTGTGTCTCTTTGTCTCTGTGTGTGTATGTGTGTCAGTGTGTGTGTGTGTGTGTGTGT
>NC_034604.1:79171293-79176166 GCF_900095145.1 Mus pahari | reverse complement strand
GGAGCCCCATCCACATCCTGTGTCTTGTAGTAAAGCATTTGTCATATTGTTTATTTGCAATGGAAACTATAACATACAGATATTTAAAATATAAACAGTAACCCTGGCCGGTACTCTAATCAAGCCTGATTTACCGTGTATTGATTGATCGATTGATTTTGTGTGCGTGTATGTGTGTCAGTGTGTGTGTGTGTGTGTGTGTGTGTGTGTGTGTGTGTGTGTGTGTCAGTGTGTATGTGTGTGTTCATTCAAATTTTGACCTGAGAAAAATTAGGCAGATACTTCAAAATAAAGATCACCAGTGTTTGAAAGAGAAACAGTTTCAGGAGTTTCATGCAGTAGAGATGGTAGGTTTCTATCTGACCCTGGCCTGGCATGTTTCAGCCCTAATTCCATTCCCTTGATAGGTATAGGGTATTAGAAAATATTTCTTAGGAGATCATGCCTGTTTAAGACCAATTTTGTTCAAAAAGCACCTGGTGAATCTTATGTCATTAGGATTTAGCACATTTCTGGATATTCACAGTTCTAGTTAATTTTCTCATCATGAGATCACTGTTAGCAGTGATGATAGATTTACAGAGATGCCATTTTATCTTCTAAAGCCCAATTGTGGCCTAGCTATGGCATTACCGAGGCAGTGAAACCCACTGTGAGTGACATCTAAGAGGCAGAATTTGGTTCTGAGTATATGCTCAGCAAGGAAATATTAGGCCCTGCCCCTTGCCTCGCTTGTCTTTGATTCCCAGCTGCTGGAAGGTCAGCCATGTATTTCTGACATGTTCTTCCATCCATGATGTTCTGCATCTTTATAAGCATTGGTCAAATACACGCCAACACTGATGGAATCGTAAGGCAGCATAAGCCTTTCATCCTTTAAATATATTCACCCCAGGAGTTTTATTACAGCTGCAGGAAACTAATGGTGGATACGAATACACATATATTTTATACTTATCTTGTACCTATGAATATGACTATGGGTACACATATATTTTAGTCATATACTCTACTGAAGTCTGTGTATATTGGTTATGATTTCTTTTAATTAATTAACAAAAATTATATGATAGTGATGTAAAGCTCAGAAGAATCTTTCAATTTGAATAATTTTAGTACAAATAGCTAAGGTTGTATTTGGAATATATGTAATCTAATTCCCAGAAAGCTACTCAATCCTGTATCACAGGGCTGGGGATAGAGTAGAGCAAGCGTACTCTTACAGTCGTATTCAGTTCTAGGATGCTGAAAACACTGCAAAAGACAAAACCACATGACTGATTGCTATTGACCCTATGAATGCGAGATGAAGGCCCATATGGGGATAAGTTTGCAACAAGACCCAAAGACTACCACCAGGTTCATCCCTCAGGGTTGCATCCACCCTTGCTTACTAGAAGCACCACAGTGTAGATTGGCTATATCAGCATGAAAGTCATATTTCTGCAATGAAGAAATATTCTCACATTCCATGGCTCTCAATTCCAGACGGAAAGAATTAAGATCTAACCACATAATCTATTCTATAATTTATTCTTTATAGTTCTTAGAGCGTAACATGACTGACAATGCAAAGGGAAATACAGTAACTATCATTAATGTTCATTGTTCCCATTACTCTCTTCAGTTTTGCTTTTAGTGTGATAAAAGTGTCCACTTTAAATGACTAATAAAATTTGAAATCTGTTGTGCCGGGTTTACCTAGAGGTTGTTCAGAATAAAGTGATGTGACTGTCTTTTTGTCATCAACATTTGGTTCCAATAGATCCAATGACCTCTTGTGACCTCCATGGGCATCAAGCATGCATGATTTACACAGATATGTATGCAAGCAAAACACTCATATACATAAAATGAATAAGTTTTTTTAAGTAACTGCTTTTTTCCTAACATATGATGTTAATTTTTCTACAGGTGTATGATATAAATTGCATCTATTTATGTAAATTGAAATTATTGTGATTACATAAGAAATAAATCTATCAGAAAGCTGTCATCCACTTAAAATTAGCTGCCATTTTTCTATTAAAAATTCTCTGACATTATCTACATCAGTGAAAGCAACTCTAATTAAACTCAGTGGGCTGCACATAAAAAAGGCAGGAAACGTGGGGAGTGGGCCTTGATGAAAAGAAGAAACATTTCAGGGGGAGAGAGTGGAAAGAGAGAAGAATGGGAATGAGAACAACTAAAATGAATTTAAATTAAAGGAAATAGTATTAGATATTTGCACTACTCTTAATGAATCGAGGATATTGATATTCATTGCTTCTTTAATAGAATTTTAAGTGAAAGTCTAAAATAAAATAATTGCAACCTCCATAGAAACAGAAACTAAGCCAAGTGAAATGACTGTTCACAGTCTGGTATCAAGAACTATGTTTATTAAGATTCAATCAATGTACACTGAGTTCAGCACTGAGACAAGTGTCTTATGAAGTCAGTATTCATAGTCAATAGTCAATAAATATGTACTCTGAGCATAGGATAGCTGTATTCCTGGGAGCCCCTTCTAGTGCCTGAATGGATAACGTGAGCCACTGTATGGAAGCATGTAACCATACGTGACCCATACCTGGTGAGACTCACCTCACCACTGAGCCATCCTTGCTATCATACAGTATCGGGCTGCTGTTCCATCAGCTTAGGACCAAGATGAGGGAATGCAGAACAGAACTACTGACTTGCATGCACATCTAACCTGCATCAGTGAGCCTTGTGTTTTGAGTTACTAAGGTTTAGGTTACTGAATATTCTAGCACACTCTAGCTGTACGGACTAGAACACATCTGATCATTTGGTTTTTTTTATGGGTTTTAAGAAATTTTAATTCTGATACTAATTGTAATGAAGAAGATATGAAAAATATGGAAATACTTAGAAAAACAGAATAATTCCCTTATTATGATATGGTTGATTTATATTCTAAGTCTTACCTGATCATTATCTACATTCTTTTATCAAGCAGTGAATGCTTTGCCATATGCCCCATGCATGTAACTCTCAGTTGGTAGTATAAAGGAAGTAAGGGAATGGAAATGTAGTTCAGTGGTAGAGCTACTTGTACTTTGCATGTGCATGGGCCTTGATCTGATCTCCAACAAGAACTCTGTGCATCAAAATAGGAACCATTTATGCCTGCTTTGAAGGCCCACTTACCATGAGTTTAGAGTTCTTTCAGAAAAGGCAGTAATTACAGAGAATAATAAAATACTCTCTTTCTGTCTCTATTTCTGTTTCACAGCAGTAAACACATAGACTTACAGAGTAATGAAAAGGCTTTCCCAGTAGAACCACAGGCTCTGGGATGAGTGATAACTGAAGGTGAGTCACCAAGCTATCTCAAAGAAAAGGAGAAAAGTGAAAATTAAGCCAACATATAGCAAATTACTGACAGGTGGTGTCTGAGTGTTTTGTGAAGCTTGGGAGCTGAAGGTACAGAATCATAATGACACTTCTGAGGCAAGCAGGGGTCAGAAAGGAATCTTAAACCCACAGAGAGTGATAGTTAAGGATTTGAGATAAAAAGCAAATTATACA
The DNA here is from genome assembly GCF_900095145.1 of Mus pahari. Classification (NCBI taxonomy): domain Eukaryota; kingdom Metazoa; phylum Chordata; class Mammalia; order Rodentia; family Muridae; genus Mus; species Mus pahari. The sequence continues at coordinate 79,172,626 of NC_034604.1, read as the reverse complement.
CAGACGTATGCTTTTAAACCACAACAATGAAGGCCGAAATTGTCTCCATCATTTTTATACAGATCGCCAAACAGTATCTAGAGAAAGGAAACATACCATTTTTCCATCCTCAAAAATTTCACTGTTTTGAAAGATAATACACCATCTTTTTCCTAAGAAATTTTCAATGAAGGATTTACCACCTTTTGTCATTTAAAAAAATAAAAGTATGGCAAATTGAGTGCATACTATTTTTTTATGTCTAATCTGACTTTATACAGTTGTCATGTATGAAAATTCTCAATAAAGCATAATAAATATAAAACAATCACATTTGATTTTCTCAAAACTAACTAAAGGAAAATAATACCTAAGCTAAGAACATGAGGCAGATCCATATGAAGATGAACTCTGAGACTTCCTGGGCTACCCAGGGGTCACATGACCACACAAAGGAATGGTATGCTGAAAAGCAGGAGGACATTTAGTACTGTCCTAATGATATCAGAATACTGATGACTTTAAGCCTCATAATACCTAGGCATGTGGCTACATGTCTAAAATCAAATACTTAGAAGGCAGGAGTAAGGAGCCACAAGTTCAAGGTCACCTTGAATTATATAGAGTGATGCCCTGTTTCTTTTTATATCACCACCACCATCATCGTCTTCATCATCATCACCACCATCATCCTCTTCACCATCACCATTACTGCCACCATAACCATCACTATATCAGGAAGCATCTAAAGGTGCATTAACAGTACTAATACCTTGAGGATAAAAAAATGGCTGTCTTATGGATTTAAGGCCTGCTCAGCAGGAGATAACTCATACTTGGCACTGTAAAACAAGTCAAGATCTGTGGTTGCAGAAATTATAGATGTTAGAAGAGAACTGTTTGATTAAACTGTAAATGTATTCAAGTACTTCCAAATGCTTATCCTCCTCATCAAGAGCGTGTAGATGTCAGACTATGGAAAGATTAGGTTGACAAAGAGCAAGCCCAAACTATGAATTCTTCACTTTTCCTTCTGTGTCTTCCATCTGTTTGTTTGTATAGATACTTGCCTATTTGTAGCCTGCCTGCTTTGTGTGTCTCACCTGTCTGTCCCTGGCTTAGTTACTCTTTTATTACTGTAAAGAAATGCCATAATCAAGGCAACTTATAAAAGAAAACATTTCATTTAGAGCTTACATTTTGAGAGTATGGTAGAACCCATAACCATGGCAGGGAGAATGGCAGCAGGCAGGCAGACATGGTGCTTAGGGCAGCATCTGAAAGACACATGTTGAGACAACTATCAGACAGGGAGAGAGAGAGAGAGAGAGAGAGAGAGAGAGAGAGAGAGAGA
>NC_034604.1:79154808-79171263 GCF_900095145.1 Mus pahari | reverse complement strand
CAACAGGCCCCCAAAACCTGGGCGCTGTCCCAAGGCAAAAGTTCAAGGAAACTCAGTCTCCTGGAATGGTGGCATTTTGTATAACGAATGCTCCAATGTCCTTGCTTTTTTCCTTAATACATAGCCATGTTAGATCCTAGGCAGTCAGTCCTTGAGCTGACCCTGGGTTTAGGCAGCTAAGTCACTGCCTTACACAGGAATTTACCATTCTCTAGGAAGAAGGAAGTTTGTGATCTAAAGAGGAACCAGGGTAGATACTTAGAACCATAGGTAGCTGAGTTACACCCATACACAAGTATTTACAAAGGCCTAGGGGGAAGGTTGACTATAGGAACTATGGCAAGGCCATGAAGTCCTTGCCCCCAGCTACTGACTTTGAGCTGACTTTAGGTGGAGCTGTTTTTGATCCCAGCTGTTAACATTGAATGTTATCCTAGTCAGTTCCTGCCAGCCCTTCCATGTTTGCATTCCTCTGTTTTGTGTAACCTATTTTCTTCTGTTTAATCTGATGCTTGATTTGAAAAAGTGCATTCAGATACCACACTCCCTTGTGTCCATGTCTGTGTGTCACCCCACATTCGCTGAATCCTTGATCACCTGCAACCAGAGACCTGTTCCACGAAGATCGGGGACCCAAGTAAAGTCCGTCTGCGTCAGAGAGAGAGAGAGAGAGAGAGAGAGAGAGAGAGAGAGAGAGAGAGAGAGAGAGAGGACAAGTAGAATTGCCTGGACTTTTGAAACCTCAGAGTCTACCCCTCCACCAGCAAAAGTGAAACACCTTCATTAGCAAGAGTGAGGCACGGCCACCAGGAAAAGCAATCGTCATCCTCCCAGAAGATCCTGAGAACTGGTGAACAAACATTCAAATATGTGAACCTGTGGGGAGCGCTTTCATTAAAACTACTGTAGCTCTTCTGCCTGCTCTATATCTGTGCCTATGTAGTAATTGGTGCTATCCCAGTATCTGTTCCTAGCAAGGGGCTTTGCTCTGTGTTTACATAACAGCATGGAGAACATGCTGTGAAAGAAGTGAAAGATTCTTTATGGGATTCTTTAATAGAGTTTTACAAGGGAAGCAGTTACTTGATTGAACTCAATTGACTCAAGAGGGTTCAAAACTACAAACAGATGTTACCAATATATATCCATTTGTTGCTTCCAATACTTAGGATAGTTTTGTGCAATATTACTTTTAATCTATTGGTTACTTTCAGCAAACAATTACCACAACACACACAAACACACACACACACACACACACACACACACACATCTAAGCATACATACCTGCCTTATTCTGGGTCAGGGACATGGAAGGGTAAATTCAAGATAAAAACTATATACTTAGCTTAGAGAAGTACAGGTTAATTGTATGGAAAATCCAAGGCATAGTAGGTTTGGTTAAATAAAAGCAGATTTCACTTAAGCAGGGCAAGTGCTCAGTAGGATAATAAGTCAAGTACATAGTCTTGAGTGGTTTCAATTAATTTGGCTGCAAATTCTAGCAAAGTTCATTTTCTTTGAAGTCAAGAGATATTTGCACATAGTGTAGCTATCACACCTCCTCAAGGAAGATTCTTTTTTATTTTATTTATTTATTTATTTATTTATTTATTTATTTATTGCAGCAGCAGGCAGAGATTATCACAGGTAATCATACTTGGTCAAAGTGCCAAGAAAAGGTGACTTTGGAATTCTTAGCCCCATAGATACATCTGTAATATATTCATTATATCTGAGACTCAGAGAACATTGAGAAAGAGAGGACAAATGTTTGTGAGAGCAACAAGCCCAGGAGGACTGCTATGAAATTGTGTTCTCTGGACATGACAGGTAGCTTGAACCCATTAACTCTCCATAGTGTGGTAGTCGGCACAAAACTTGTACAAGACCAGACTTGCAAACATACCAACACAGATGAAGGAAGTACCAACAAGCCTCCACCACATTGTAAAGAACTGTAGGCATCTCATAATCACTGAACAACAAAGAGTCGGGGAGCAGCTCCCTGTCAGACTATCTAGGCCCAAATTGTCATTCCTACACCCATGCAAAGACAATCAACACTGCCTGGGGTCAAGGTCTAAAACTGGACACACAGAGGGTTAAGCACAAATATGTGAGCAAACCTCATGAAAATGCCTGGACAAGAATGGCTCAGGGAGAGCGGTAACCTGGGGTGTTATCATACATTACTGCCAGCAGACATCACCAAAGCTGTAACTCGCTGGAGGAGGATTACGGAAGCTCTGCCTCTCATCTCTCCTGCTCCTACACATCTCTTCTTGTTCTTGGCTTTAATCATTTTCTTGTAACTATGCTAAACTAACTAAATGTAGAGTAGTGAGATCTAGTTCCGTGAGTCCTCCTTGTAAGTCTCTGAACCACAGATTGCCCTTGAAGGCCTTCCAACTCACTAAGTGCTCCAGGGAAGACATGGGAGGATTTTTGCCTCTTGATTCAGATTTAGTCCTACAACATCACTACCCATATATTGTCCTTGTTTGGGTATATTCCCATGGAAAAGACCCACAGGTAATATATATGCAAATTTCCAGGACCAGAAGTCACTTTTTAGGTAGCACTATGAAATTAACTATCATATATGTATAGGAAATGTAAAAATATCCCTATAAGAAAATGATGCAAATCATGATCTGAAACAATGTAACATTCTAATGCCTATCGTTAGTCCCCCAGTCTACAAAACTCGAGTGTCTTTCCTGTAGTGGCTCTAGGTGTCTATGTAGCAAATCTTTCACTGTTTTCTGAGCTGTAACATGATGAATAGCAGGGCACCAACCAATTTCCTTTGTCCATTAGCAAGTTCCATTTCTGTGAGAGCAAAGGACAAGTTCTAGGAAGCCTGTGTGGTCCAGGGGAGGAGAGCATACAGCCAGCCTGAGAACCATCATGTTTCTAACCCACCAGCAGCTTCAGGGAAATAACAGCTGTTACAGTGGGGGCACAGACCCACATAAGGCCTTTAAATATTTTTGAGTTTGTGGATAATTTAAACTTTTCTATAAAATGATAAATTTTAAAATATTTAATTAGCATGAAGTATCTCATTGGCAATCGTGATGATGGGTGGCATGAAATACAATTCGATAACGCATCTTGCTTCATGTGGGGCTGTGGGTTTGTTTGAAGAGAGAGTCTGAGCAAACACCTTTCATTACCAGCCCGTGTTCTGATGGCATCCAATAATAGCACACCCATTTTATTTTGAGAGGGTTTGGATAATGCAAAGCTCAATGTCATAAGGACATGGATGACATTGTTTTGTTTAGACTGCTAAAGGGCACTTCTTATAGTAGTGGAGATAAAAAGCCATTTTGAAGTGCAGCCTCTTGAGATTGCTGAAATCAAAGAAAGTGAATAGGAAAGTGGCCAGAAGAAAGACACAAAGCATCTTCATTTTCTGTCAGTCTAACCATACTCTTCCAATGACATTTGTTAATTTTTTATATGCACATTGATCAGATACCCATCATTTGACCCCCTTTTCTCCATAGGGATGATAGTATCATCTTCGTATACATCAAGCTCAGGAAACTGCTCACTGGACAAATCACAGGCAGAGGAGATGCCTGACTCTTGAAGCCCCAGCTACTCAGTGTTTTATAAGCAGCTCACTGACAAGACATAAGGCCACTTGCTTGTAAGTGAATAGCCTGAGTATTTACATTTAGATCCAATTGGCTCCTGCCCATTTGGCTGTGAAGTACAGATGCATGGTACTTGGGACCCTCCTGCACTCGTGTGTACATTTTCTCCAGATGGGACATTTCTGAGTGAGGGAAAAGGACCCTTTTCTGAATATGTGAGGATCACCATGAAAGGCTCCTGGGTGTATTGATGCCTCTAATGTATGCAGTCTGCTTTTCAGCCTAAAATTGAGATGTCCCAAAGCCATCACAACATGCTATGAAAAGCTAGTGAATTATGAGGAAAAAAGAAAACAAAAGTTTAGATTGGATCATGTTTTCCTTGGGGCACTGCTTTGTAAACTGCTATACAGAAAGCTGCTATATAAAAAGCAAAGCACAAGGATTCACACCTGCGTGAATAAATTTCCTTGTGTGTGTGTGTGTGTGTGTGTGTGTGTGTGCATGTGTGTGTAATTTTACTATGAAATAATTCACAGAACTTCAAAGAAATTCGAATATATCTCAATTTCCAACAGAAATTTTGAATAAACACTGTACCTTTGGAACACTGAATAGACCAATTGAGAGAGATTGCAAACCCAACATGTCTTAAAGGGCCTAAAGTAAAATCAAGGAAAGTGAACTCCAATAAAGAAAAGCATATGGTTTTGTACATTTATATGTTTCACTTCTTTTTTATTCTTAATTTTTTTCTGACTTTTCTTAAGAGACGAGAGGAGTCGGTGGGACAGAGACAAAAGGCCCTGCAAAGTCCAAAGGACTTGCTTTTTGTTCCTCTGTCTTGGTTCTAATGACACCTGTACATGCCTTGAAACTTTATACTTATATGTGGTTTTAAAGAATATTAATGCATGTACGTAATTTTCTGATGGGTGTCAATCATACTTAGATGAAAGACAGAGATGATGGATATAGGCACATAGGTATATATGTGAGAATTTGATTTGTTGAAGTTATGGAGGTGTGTATTTCAATTAAATAAAGTATTTTAGACTTGAAGCCAATTTTTCCAAACCTACATATTTATACTTTATTTCCTTAAGGTAACAATGTGCCAAATTGATTTCAATCAGAAATGAAAGTCAGAGTTAAAGGAGTCGGTGATTTATAAAGTATATGGCCACTTAAATATTTAGTATTGGAAAATTTCACACTTGCATACAATGCATTGTGATCACATCCACAAGCCCCATCTCTTCTCTCCAAGACTCCATGGACTCCCAGTGTAATCCTCTCTGAAACTCACGTCCCCTCTATCTGCTTACCATCCATTCTAATGCATCCAATTAATATTGCTCACATGCACAAAACTATGGGCTCATCCACTGGAATATGGGAGAACCAGCTGGTAGAAACAATCTCCAAGTGAAAGGGCACTGGTGCCGCAGGAGCCATCAGCTCCCAGTAGTTTCTCAGATGGGGATGGGAGCTTTCCATCCAGAACTTCTAACAGGTCGCCTCCTCCTTGCAACTTCCCCAGCTTTCTGCCTTCCAACTTAATACAATTCTCTGATGATTTGGCACAATTTCACTCTCTAAAAGAAACCTAAAATTTTGAATCTATTAACAGTCCATACATTATTTATTAAGTAGCATCAGGAGTAATCTTGCAATTGGCAAGCTCAGAAATCTTCAGGAAATTATCATACCACTACCACAGCGAGCATGGCTGCTCAGCAGTCAGGGAAGATAAAACCGTTCAAAGGGAGAGTCCTTTCCTGATGGTTGGATATAGGATGTATAACAAATTACTTGCTTCATTCATAATTTCCCCTCTGTCCATGTAGAAATGACTTGTGCATTAGCATGAATGCTTCAGAGAGCACAAACATTAATCACAAAATTCTCTGGAGGCTAATATGAATTATTGTACGTCAGCTCAGTTGGAATAAAAAGGTGTCTCAAAGCAGGCACGATGCGGTTTTGTAAACGTTGGCAGGTGGTGTACAATGATAAGCCATAGAAACCTGTTTTCCAGAGTTCACCCCGCATAACTGACTACAAGCAAGAATGCCTTGCTACTAAGCATGTACACATTCAATCCTTGCTTTATGTACCTGTTGCAACCCATTAATAGAGTAATAGCCAGGGCACACGGGACCTCACCTACAACACGTAAAGGCTGTCTGAAACAAGAAATGTATCAGACAAATTGAGTGTGTATCAAATAAGTGAGCAGATGCAGGCTGCAGGATGTCCAGGGCTGGCCCTGCAGGAGGTACAGGAAGGGAACTGTAACTGAGAACCAGTTACAAAAGAAGATAGAGTATCTGCAGTTAGGACAGAAACTGTGTAAGGGCAAAGCAAGGTCTGCAATTTAGCTACAATATTTTCTCTCTTTGGGAGTAGATATAGTCCATATTTTCTATTTTAATCACCAATTTTCATACTATTGTTCATTTTATATGAGTAACAAGACTGCATTTGGCCTGTTGGACTGATGTGTTTAGACATCTCCCTTTGGCTAGCATTGATAAAAATAGTGAAAGATCATTTGATCTCACTATCTTGTTTAACTTTGTGTTTTAAAAATAAATCAGCCCAGCACATGTGCACATATCAGTATGTTTAGTTGTCTTGTGGTATGTGTGTGTGCATGTGTGAATGAGTGTGTAAATGTGTGAATATGAGTGTGTGTGAATGTGTGTAAGTGTATGACTGTGAGCATGTATAGGTATGTGAATGTGTGTGTGTGAGTGTGTGTGTGTGTGTGTGTGTATGCTTTTGTGTATGAATGTGTGTGAGTCTGGGAATGACTATGTGTGTAGGTATGTATGACTGTGTGTATATGTGTTTGAGTGTGTGCATAACTGAATGAGTATGTGTGTGTGTGTGTGTGTTTGTGTGTGTGTGTGTGTGTGTGTGTGCATGCACACATGTGAAGGTATATATGGAGGCCAGTGGCTATTGTCTTGGTTATAATTTTACTGCTGTGAATGGACACCATGACCAAGGCAACTCTTATAAAGGACATTTATTTGGGACTAGCTTATAAGTTCAGAGGTTCAGTCCATTATTACCAAGGCAGGCACACAGCAGCATCCAGGAAGGCATGGGGCTGGAGGAGATGAGAGTTCCACCTCCTGTTCTGAAAACAGCTAGGAGAAGGCTGGCACCCACAGTGGCACACTTCCTCCATCAAGGTCAAACCTACTCCAACAAGGCCACATCTCCTAATAGTGCCATTCCATGGGCCAAGCATCTTCAAACCATCACATTCACTACCTGACTGAAGAGGAGCCTAATCCTTGAGATGCTGGAGACCCCAGGGAAGGTGGAGACCTGGAGTGGTGGTGGGGGGAGCACCCTCTCTGAGGCAACAGGGAGGGGGAATAGGGTGAGGAGCTTAGTGTGGGGGGGAAGGAACAGAGCATCAGCTGGAATGTAAATAAATCAAATTAATTTTAAAAAGTAATTACCACTGTGGTTTGGCATCCATTTAAAAAAGAAAAAAGAAAAAAAAAAAAGAAACAAGAAAAAGCAGGTTTCTAAGAGCTAACAACTAGTCACAGCAAAATAAAAGATAAGTTGAGACAAAAACCATCCTATCAACATTAAATAAGACAAGCCAATAGAAAAATTCAAGAGCTCCAGGACAAGACACACAAGTCAGAGACCTACTTATGCACACAATCAGGACTCTACTAAAAGTACAAAACCAAAATCTCTGCTATATTTGCAGAGGGCTTGTTGCAGACTTTTGTAGGCCCTGTGCTTAAACAGTTACACACACACATACACACACACACACATACACACACACGACCACTGTTCACTCTTCATCTGTGAGTTCATGTGAGATTTGATCTATTGGGTTTTTTTTTTTTGGAGCTTTTTTTTTAAATTGTGTACTTTATTTATTTACATTATCCCCTTTCCCAGATTTCCACCCCCTCCTGGAAACCCCCTATTTCATCCCTGCTCCCCCTGCTTCTATGAGGGTGTTCCAACATCCACCCACCCACTCCTGCCTCCCCACCCCTGATTCCCCCACATTGGGGCATCTATCAAGACTTCATAGGAAAAAGAACCTCTCCTCCCATTGATGCATGACAAGGCCATTGTCTTAGGGTTTTACTGCTGTGAATAGACACCATGACCAAGGTAAGTCTTATAAAAAAACAACCAACATTTACTTGGGGCTGGCTTACAGGTTCAGAGTTTCAGACCATTATCATCAAGGTGGGAGCAGGGCAGTATCCAGGCAGGCATGGTGCAGGCAGAGCTGAGAGTTCTCCATCTTCATCCAAAGGCTGCTAGTGAAAGACTGACTTCCAGGCAACTAGGGTGAGTGTCTTAAGCCCACACCCACAGTGACACATCTACTCCAACCATGTCACACCTATTCCAACAAGGCCACACCGACAAATGGTGCCACTCCCTAGTCCAAGAATATACAAACCATCACAGCCACCCTCTCCTACATATGCAGCTGGAGCCATGTGTACTCTTTGGTTGGTGACTTAGTTCCTGTGAAATCTGGGGGTTGGTTGATATTGTTGTTCTTCTTATGGGGTTGCAAACCCCTTCAGCTCCTTCAGTCCTTTCTCTAGTTCCTCCATTGGGGACTCCACGCTCAGTCCAAGGGTTGGCTGTGAGCATCTGCCTCTCTATTCATAAGGCTCTGGCAGGGTGTTGCCTCCTTTCAGCCTTGAAGCAGGCTGTTTCAGACCTCGCTGCCACTAAGCACAGGACCACCTGGGGTGGTACCTTCAGACTTGTCAAGCCAGTTCTATTGTCTACACTTGCCACTGCCTGCTGAGAGACTCTTGAGATATTCCAGAGACAGCATCCTGAAGATCTGCCTACAGGCTCACACCTGTACAGCAGGCTCCAAGAATGGGGTGGTGGGGCATGGGCCTCCCCCTCTATATAAGCTCAGAACATTATTAAACTTAAGGGCTTTGATCAGAACACTTTTGTCCTTGTTCGCCATCTATTCTCTTTCAGCCCCAATCCGCCTTTCAGGAAGTACCCAGTTCGGGTGTGGCCGCAGGCGGTCACACTCAGCAGGGCCTCTCAGGAGACAGCTATATCAGGCTCCTTTCAGCAAACATTTCTTGGCATCCAAAATAGTGTTGGGATTTGGTGACTGTATATAGGATGAATCCCCAGGTAGGACAGTCTCTGGATGGCCTTTCCTTCATTCTCTTCTCTACACTTTGTATCCATATTTGTTACCTTGAGTATTTTGTCCCCCTTTCTAAGAAGGACTGAAGGACCCCCCACTTTGGTCTTCATTCTTCTTGAGCTTCATGCGGTCTGCGAATTATATCTTGGTATGACTCTAACTAAGCAAGTGAAAGATCTGTATGACAAGAACTTCAAGTCCCTGAAGAAAGAAATTGAAGATCTCAGAATCTGGAAAGACCTACCATGCTCATGGATTGGCAGGATTAATATAGTAAAAATGTCCATCTTGCCTAAAGCAATCTACAGATTCAATGCAATCCCTATCAAAATTCTAAATCAACTCTTCATAGAAAGAGCAATTTGCAAATTCATTTGGAATAACAAAAAAACCCAGGATAACAAAACTATTCTCAACAATAAAAGAACTTCTGGAGGAATCACCATCCCTGAACTCCAGCTGTATTACAGAGCAATCGTGATAAAAAGCTGTATTGTATTGGAACAGAGACAGGCAGAAAGATCAATCGAATGGAACTGAAGACCAAAAAATGAACCCACATACCTATGGTCACTTGATATTTGACAAAGTAGCTAAAACAATGGAAAAAAGACAGCATTTTTACCAAATGGTGTTTGTTCAAGTGGTGGTCAGCATGTAGAAAAATGCATATCTACCCATTCTTATCTCCTTGTACAAACTTCAAGTCCAAGTGGATCAAGGACCTCCACAGAAAACCATATACACTTAAACCTATAGAGGAAAAAGGGGAAAAGAGCCTCGAACACATGAACAATTGGGAAAATTTTCTGAACAGAACAGCAATGGCTTATACTCTAAGATCAAGAATCAACAAATGGAACCTCATAAAGTAAGGCAAAGGACACTGTCAATAGGTCAAAACAGCAACCAACGGATTAGGAAAAGATCTTCACCAATGCTCTATTGTTTCAGAGGGCATTGTTATCCAGGTATCTTTCATCCTCCCTGACTATCTTCTTTTTTAAAACAAGGCCTTTTGCTGAGCCTCAAGCTTGCTGTTTTGGATAGACTGGCAGCTGCCTCCAAGCTCCTCCAGTGTCCACCTTAGCACTCTATTTACAGAAATGTCTATCACATCTGACTTCTTATGTAGGTAGGTGTTGGGGGTTCAGTCTTTGTTCCTTGTGATTTCACAACAAACACTGTAAAAAATGAACTCTCTCTTTGGCTCTTTTAAATTGGTACATAAATTTAGATATTGATGTAGACATACAGAAATCTAAACCTGCACATCTGAATGTGCATATACTCTCTAGAAACTAATATGTGTGCTGTGGATCCAAAATAAATCAAAGTGGAATGAAACAGTACTTGAATTGAGAAAAGAAAACAAAATCATAAATAAATTCAGTTTGTATCTTTACTATTAAAGAAAATCTATTAAGCAGCCAATTACATCAAATCAGGCCAATTTAAAGAGTTACTTTTTTTTTTTTTTTGCTTCTTATGTAAGCCTTGGAAGATGTGCAGAAGGGGACTGGACAGATGGTTCAGTGATTCAACGTACTTGCCTCTCTTGAAGAAGACTAAGATTCAGTTCCCAACACACACAGTTTCTCACAACTGATTGTAACTCTGGTTCCAGGGGACCATCACCATCTTCTGTCCTCCAAGCTCACTGTACACATGTGGACCCATATATACGTGAAGGTGAAAACACTTGAATACACATGAAATAAGGCTAAAATTATAAATCTTTATCAACAAAAGAGATATTTTGTAACATACAAAAGAAAGGGAAAAGGGGGTAAGAAATGCAATAAGAAAAAGATTGCAATATCAGAATAGTATATACATGTATGCATATGTCATAATGAACACTATGAGATGTAAGATTAATATATGTTAATACAATATTTAAGGATGTTAATATAGCTTTCTTTAGACTAAGACATCTTAACTTATGGAAGTTAGTATGTAAATTTCCTTCCCATATTCCTTACCCTGTCAGGTATAGTGGCTCAAAGTGCTTCTAACATTTCTAAAAACTGTTTGGCACTGTACATCCTGGCACTCATTCCTTATTTTTCATCTCTGTCTACAGAATAATTATTTGTTTGAAATTAATAAACAATCCCCTTGATATAATTGTCATTCCCTTTCCAAGGAATATCCAAACTCACACACCAGTATTTGCAGGCACACACAAACTTCACACACAGTGCATAAGAAGCGTGAGCTATGCAGTGGAGACAAATAGGGCAACATGAATGAGATTTCAAGCAGAGTGATCATCTCCCCGAAGCCTGTGCTCGGTATTCCACACTCCCAGCCCTGTCTTCGGCTTTTGTCTCCTTTTCCTGTCCTCCTGGGTTACTTTCAGAACTCAAACCTTTCTTTGCACATAGGTTCCCTATGCCTCAAGGCTTAGCTTAGACCTATTTTAAATTTCAAACCTCTCTAGATGTTTAACAAATCAAAAGAACTCCCTTGTACTAAGATCTTAGAAATCAATGGCAATTATCCACTGCCTTTATTGTTGTGCACTGCACAAGTTGGTACCAACATAACAAGCATTTTTCCTTAGACATGAAAGGCCAGAGAAAGCTGTTTGCTAGAATTAAGTTGTTAGGGTGAGTTCCATTTTCTTTTGTTTTTCTATCTTTTGCAAAATTTTTACACTCCATTTCTTGATAGAAAAATCTTTCATTTTGAATCAACCTTTCCTCCATTTACACTTAGTTACCTAGTATCCTTTGTTCCCCAGTTTATAAGTATGGCTTCTGTGTGATCAGTTACTCTTTTATTGGCACCAGGGCTATAATTCACAAATGTACTTTTGCTCAGCTCAACAATTTTGAAACATTGATCTCAAGGCCTTCCATGCTTTAATAATATGAGGCCCTCAAATTCTTTCTGATTTTTGGAGGTTGTTTCCAGAGATGTGTCACACCTGACAAGCATGGACAGTTGCTGACGCAATACAGATCCCATTCCAAATGTGATGAGCGAATTTATTCTGTACCAAATATGACAGACTATGGTCCTAGAACATGGACTCAGGTTAGGCAAATAACATAGTACACTGTAGGAGCAATTATGTGACTCTTCCCTCAACATACTCATTAGTTACTGTTTCTGCTAAGGTAGCTCATGAAGTGACAGGTAGGTATCATGTTAAGATTTTCAGAAATATTTTTTTGTCATTGTTCCTCTAGCCCATGCCCCTCAGCCAACACCTGTGCACTCCCGACCATTTTCTTTCTTCCATAACTATTTTCCCCTCTACTTTCATGATGCATGTACACATTGGTTTATTTCACCTTTGAAACATGAACTTTTATAGCAACAGAACAATGGCACTCATAAGTCAGTGAATTTACCAGGCATATTGGTGGAGGCAGTGGGTAGGCAGGTTATTGTAAACCGCCACATGCTGCAGCTCTCAGGCACGCTTGCCTTTGTTCTCCTGGAAGGTGGGGATGAAATATAATCCACATGGTTTGCCTGACAGTCAAAATGATAAGCTAGATCCACAAGCTAGTGATAAATGGCTATCAAGGGGGTAATGATAAAGTAGGCTTATTTCAGATCATGTCACCTGTGACTCTTTTCCATAACAGAAGTTGTGATCAACCAGAGCTCTGCAGAATCTTCTACTTGAGTACTTGAGGGTGGAGTTTTCAGGGAGCTTCATTTCACACTGTAGAAACAGTCTCAGAGCATCCACTCATATCTGTAACCACTATATTTTTCTGTTTATATCTTTAGAGTGTCCAAAGCAGAGGTAATTCTGTGGTATGGTGGGGCTACATACAACAGTGATTTAAAATTTTTTCAAATTCTCAAGCTGGTCTTTAAAATGGCCCATTACTAAAAACTTAATAAGTCACAGCTAAAATGCTTACATTGAAAGTGAAAATGTCAAGAGTATAATTATTGTCTTTCTTAGCCTTCTTTGTCACCTTGACACAACCTATATAATATTGGAAAAGCCTAAGCTGATGAATTTCCTAAAACAGATTTGTCTATGGGTATGTTGGCGAGGAATTATTTTGTTTAATAATTGATGTAGGAAAGTCCAGCCCACCATTAGCAATCTCTTCCTTGGTAAGAGATCCTGAGATTTATAAGAAAGCTAGCTATCATAAGCATGTAACAAAGCCAGAGTGTGATCCACAAAGAACTATGCCTCTGTAGATCCTGTCTTGAGTTCATGCTCTGACTTCCTATAGTGAATGATGTACTCTGACCTGGCAGTTTAATGTTAAATGAGACATTTTTTCTCTAAGTTTATTTTGCTCAGTGTTTTATCAACACAACAGAAAGAAAACTAGGGCTTTAAGTGAGAGCAGAAATGGACCATTGCAATCATAAATTTACCTTATTTGGAAAAATTCAGATTGATCATTAAAGATGCTAAAATGTCTTATCTCATGCCTTTAGAAGTATATGCGAATAGTGTAAGAGTACAAATACAAAAAGCATATTCAATTAAAATGTTGTAAGAATGAAAATAAATTAAGTTGAGAAAGGTAAATAAATGTCAGAGAATCAAAAGTTTTGTGAGTGAATATATAACTAGTCAGTGGCAAAGGGATAAAAATCCGTGTGCAGGCTCATTAATGCAAGTACATACATAGGAAACACATGCAAGGAGGTCACAAGTTCAAGGCCACCTCAGGCAATTTAGTGAGATTGTGTTTAATAATAATAATAATAATTACTGTGAATATAACTCAGTATTATATGTTATAAATGTACATTAGAGATATGCTACTCTGCATATTTATGATACACTACCCCTTCATATCAGGCTAGTCTTGAGAGAGGCCATGGCAAGAAATTGGAGAAAATGTCAAGAGCTGCAAAGCAAGGTCTCACTTATTGTCTTGTTGACTTTAAAATAAGCTAAGGAATAGGTGTTTTGGTTTGTGTATGTTTGGTCCAGGGAGTGGCACTATTTGGAGGTTTGACCTTGTTAGAGTAGGTGTGTCACTGTGGGTGTGGGCTTAAGACCCCTTTCCTAGCTGCCTAGAAGCCAGCATTCTTCTAGCAGCCTTCAGATCAAGATGTAGAACTCTCAGCTCTGCCTGCACCATGACTGCCTGGATGCTGCCATGCTCCAGTCTTGATGATAATGGACTGAACCACTGAACCTGTAAGCCAGCCCCACTTAAATGTTCTCCTTATGAGAGTGGCCTTGTTCATGATGCCCGTTCACAGCCTGAAAATCCTAACTAAAACAATAGGGTTATAGTGTCCTGGTTTATTTCTTGAATAACACTCAGGCAAATCCTTGGGTTGGAACCCTAGAAATATATAAAACAAGCATGATGATACACACCTGGAATATCAACTCTTGGGCTGTGCAGGAAGGAGGGTCAGGAATTCATGGTCATCCTCAGCTATTGAGACAAGAAGACAGCATTAAATAAATGAGATTTTGTTACTATTAAGCTAATTTGTAATATCTACTGATTATCTAGTAGTTACAACATGAAAATATGAAAACATAATGGACCAATAGCCTTCAACTATTCAAAGATGTCTGATTCAGTTCTAAGTTCAACAGAAGGAGTAAGTTGCCCACAATGGAACTTATCTTTGAAGTCTCTCATCTGGCAATGTGGACAGTCACTCTTGAACTTCATTCAAGAAATTAGTCGATAAGAATTGACCATTGCTCCTTGGGTACTTTCTCTAGCTCCTCCATTGGGGGCCCTGTGTTCCATCCAATAGCTGACTGTGAGCATCCACTTCTGTGTTTGCCAGGCACTGGCATAGCCTCACAAGAGGCCGCTATATCAGGGTCCCTCCAGCAGAATCTGTAGGGGGCTGCAACCCTGTAGGTGCAACAACAAGATGAACTAACTAGTACCCCTGAGCTCGTGTCTCTAGCTGCATATGTAGCAGAAGATGGCCTAACTGGCCATCATTTGGAAGAGAGGCCCCTTGGTCTTGTAAACTTTATATGACCCAGCACAGGGGAAGGCCAGGGCCAAGTAGTGGGAGTGGGTGGGTAGGGGAGCAGGGGCGGGGGGATATAGGGAACTTTCTGGATAGCATTTGAAATGTAAATAAAGAAAATAATTAAAAAAAAAAAAGAATTAAGCATTGCATCCTTGAACTCCAGTGGCTTTAGCAGTGCACTACTTACTGACCAGGTCCTTTACACACTCTATGGTTGACCAATTTAAATCCTTTAAATATTACTATGAAGAATATTTGTAACAAAATTATGAGCACCATTGCTGGAGTTTATCCTATGGATTTGCTTGGTCCCAGTTGGTCAAATCAGATATCGGTTGGTTACTCCAATAATCTTTGTGCCACCATTGTGCTAGCACATCTTTGAGGCAGGAGAGCAATGCAGATCAAAGGTTTTGTGCCTGGGTTTGTGTTTAAGTTTCTCTTTTGCTAAAAAGCAGAGTACCTTCAGGTATCACAGAAAAATGGATACAGAAAATGTGGTTCATTTTCAATGGAATAGTACTCAGCTATTAAGAATGAGGACATCCTGAGTTTTGCAGGAAAATGGATGGAACTAGAAAATGAGCATGATTCTTAATCAGTGATTTGAATATACAAATGCTACAAATAATTAATAATTATTTACACAAAACATAAAGTGCATGATTCACTGGCTAACTCTTCAACAAAAACAAACATTAGGGTCAGATGCTGAACTATTTGGTGGTTATTTATAGGATTTGTGGAGAGAAGAGCTGTGAAGATAAAGGAAAGTAAAAATGGTTGAAAAAAAAAAGAAACAACAAATTTATCACCAAACTCTGGTACTTTATCCAGTTATAGTAGAGTATCGATCATGTAGAATCTCTTAGTAAAGTGCAAAGGGCATATATATATATATATATATATATATATATATATATATATATGGAAAAGCTGTATGATGCATAGAAACAATATTAAAATCTTAATTTAATGGGCTGAAAATATTATTTATATCGATTGATCAATTTAATGTAGGAGTAGCATTATTACAAGAGGTTAAAACCCCAGGACCTGCTTCTGTACCATTTTCAATTAATCTCTCATGTTTTATTTAACCATGCTTAGAGCAGCATAGCTTTCTGGAGCACACACTACTAATCTTGATGCTAAGCATTCTCCTTCACTCATCAAAGGACTGTTGAGTTCTCTGTTATTATTGTTGAGTCAGATCCTTCACATTCTTAATTAGACCCAGCATTTAAACACAGTTCAACTAAATGTCCTCACGGATAAGACCAGAGGAAACACCATTACACAGGATCATAAAAAAGAGAATTATTTTTAAAGATTTATGCAGAAAAACAATTGTATTTTCAGGACAATGCTTTGACATTTCAAGATCATTATATAGCAATAGAAGACATATAAGTAGATTTTTTTTCACATTAAGAAATAAATTAATACTGTTAAAAAAAAAAGAAAAAAGAATCCCTGGTTGTAACATGAATCTTGAAGTGTTCTCAAAAGTCAATTTTTCTCCCTGCTTTCTGAGTGGCAGACTTACTCATGGAGGATTCTATAAATGAATTGTTGTATCCATTATACCAGTTTTAATCATAATATCATTTTAAAATCTCTATTGCTATTAGACTATCATAATCTGTAGTGTTCCTGCCTGCACGCAGACCGGCGCCTTGTCTGCATGGGCAG